>NC_068368.1:33465556-33662566 GCF_020536995.1 Dreissena polymorpha | reverse complement strand
CGCTCAAGGGCAACACAGAGTTGAAAGTTGCCGTCAGTGCATCTAGGTCGTATCCATTGAATGAAACGAATGATAAATCTCAACGTTATTGCAGGCAAGTGGACACATTATGAGGTTGATACAACCTTGGGTTTTCACAGAATACAACAGAAAGTGTTGACCTGTACAGACTCGTGCCCGGTGATATGTTTAAGGCGTCACTTATGTTATCAAATGCTAGAACAAACACGTTCCCAGCTCTTTGAGGCTTCCAAGTCAACCGAAGACTTTCCTTCCTATCCATACTGCGAACTTAAGCGGTGAGTGTTCCGTATGAAGGGGGGCATCATTGCAATTAAACTTGCTAATGCTATATACGCTCTTATCAGAGTGATGGAGGCGAAGACTACTCCACAATAAGGGAATTTATAAGCGTTCTTCCAGGCGGACATGATTCTCATTGATACATTTCACGAAAACGATCAGATCCGTTCCCTTAGATGGACAATGTATGCGACAGTGTCAGCAGCATTTCAAAAAGGACACACTGAAATGTAAAGAGCCATACAAACTGTGACAAACTTCTATTTATTTAGATATTGAATCCATAACGTAAATCGCAGTATAGAGAGCGCATTGCGAGATCTGAATAACTTCGTAAATTCACATGGTGTGGTCAAAATATTAAAGTGTGACACGCATGATCAACCATTCCGCCTTGAGGATGCAACATGTGCCGAAGTGTAGAATGCTACGAACTTGCATTTGCAAAATACTGGATGTGAAGTCGATGCATGTGAACTTCTTTACATATGGATGCACAGATACTACCGAGATATGTTCCGACAGTTCCAAGTCGCATGCTTATCATTCTGCTTCGACTATAGGTCCTGAGACCCAGGACAGGAAGCTATAGTGCAGGGCCCGGTTGCTCAAAGCATCGTTAAAACAAGGGACAAAATTGTCACAAAACCAGGTTTTCATTGTGATAAAAAATCTGATAAAGGGAGAAAACTCAAACTGAACTTTTGAAATGAACAAACAAAATTAACCCCTTTGTAAGTTTGTTTTTAAAAAAAAATCTATTTTAGTCGTGGCGACCTTGACATTGGAGATATTGACGTGATTCTTTCGTGCGACACACCGTCCCATGATGGTGAACAAATGTGCCAAATGATTTTAAAATCTCACAATGAATGACATAGTTATGGCCAGGACAAGCTCATGTATGGCCACTTTTGACCTTTGAACTCAAAGTGTGACCTTGACCTTGGAGATATCGACGTAATTATTTCGCGCGACACACCGTCCAATGATGGTGAACAAATGATTTAAAATCTGACAATGAACGACATAGTTATGGCCCGGACAAGCTTGTTCCGCCCGCCCGCCAGCCCGCCAGCCAGCTAGCCAGCCAGCCAGCGGCCCGCCCGCATTCGCCAATCTAATAACCAGTTTTTTCCTTCGGAAAACCTGGTTAATAACATTACCGTTAAGCTTTACCTCTGTTAAGTACCCTAACGCGCAGCGTAATTTAATCAGCCGTTAACTTCATGTTGATCAACAAGTTTTAACGCTAGCGTTAATTAACGCAGCGTTAAGACTTTAACATCCATATTAAATCCAACAATCCATTCCAAATTTCCACTTCCTGTTCCTGTTATCCAATTCCAAAATGGCATCCCAAGCAGACGCATCTTCAGTGACTTCACCTGAAATCAAAGAAAGAAAGGAGCATTAACTTTTAGCAATACGGAAATATTGAAATTGAAAGAGCTGGTAAAAGATGAGAAGACATTTTCAATATTAACTAATAAATTTCAAACACTGTAAAAATAAAATGAAAAAAGATATGTGGACGAAAATTGCTGAAGTTATTTCTGCACAAGGAATTGCAGTTAGAACTGCGGATGAATGTAGTAATAAGTGGCAGAACTTGAAAAGAGAGAGCAAGGCAGCAGTTACCAGTGAAAAGTTAGAACGGCGTAAAAAGGGCGGAGGGACCCTGACACTGACAGCTGTCGCCGATGAACAAAAAGTTCGGATCGCCGAAATGTATAAAGATTCGGCATCCTTCAAATGGATTATTGGAGGATTGGACAGCGATGAAGCTGGTTTGTTCTAACAATCTTTTTTTTTAAATATTTCATTTAAAAACTACCAATTGAAACAATTAATAAAAAGTAAATAATGAAATGTCAACGGCCGTCTGCTTTGATATATGCTATTTATAGTAACAGGGTTTTTCCCATGTTCAACACTGTTTAAACCAACAATTAAGTCAAGTTTTATTGATGTGATATTTCAAACTGCATACAAACATTCACAAATCATAATGCAACAATATTACTCACCATTTCATGTGAAATTATGTCCAATAAGTATCCAATTTCTCACAATAACACTCGCTTAGATACATGGCATTGCGCCATTTGCGGGTTACAGTATGAGTTTTATTTCACCGTCGTGAGCTGCAAAGGTTACACACAATTCTGATGGTGTTGTGTTTATTTTTACAGATGGTCGTCACTTTCTGTCCAACACCACAGTTGCGCCCGCTGTGGGAACAGTTGAACAAACGGAGCAGTCAAGGTATATAAAATAATGTTTCTAAAATAATAATAACACAAATTACAACTATCTATGGAGCAGTAAAGGTAAGATAAAGTATTGATAAAATAATACATATATCTATATATATACTAATCAAAGTTACCGCTAATTTAGTATTTACTTATACTAATTAAAATTTACCACTTCTATTAGTTTTGACTTTAACTAATGTATTTAATGCTTCTTAAAGTAGTTACTAATATAATGGCTAGTTACTTAAGTAGTAAACTCCATGTTCTTTATCATACAATTTGCAATTTCTTTCCTTACGTTTTAATCGGTGAGAAATTATATATATATATATATCTAGTAATAACTGCAATAAATAACACATTCAATGATAGGTCAAATTTTATTGGGCCTTGTAACACAGCAAATTAATTCAAATAATATCATAATTGAATTACTAAATCGAACCACGAAGTAATGTAAATCAAATAGATAAATTGACATACGCCTTATCAGTGATCGCTCCGCCCACTTAATCACGTGGCTTCAGCGGGAAGAAACCTAGACCAAGCTAACAACCAAATGGCTTCTTTGCTATAGACAGCATATATATTTACGCGATATTCCGGATGATTTATGGACTTGTTAACACCATATTACCCTTGTAAAGTGGTTGATGGGCCATTTAGTTATTCTGCAAATGCAAAAAATATACGATTAAAGAGAACATCTAGTATTTATAACGGGTAAATCGGTACATTAAACACGCTCTCAAACGCTTGCGCGCTTACCGAAATCGAACCCGTTATTACGTGTAATGGTGGTATTTGCAATAAATTAACACTTTACCGGTATTTACCCGTGTTACTTACAAAAATATTACCGAAACATTCCCCCCTACCCGTGTATTTGACACGAAATAGCGCTTTATAACTGGGAATTCGGTGAAGTTTACGCGCTTTCTGACGCCGGGGGGTACCTCAATCCCACATATTATTGCGTATAAAAGTGATATTAATCATATTAAACATTGCTTATGGGACATTTATCAATCACTATAATTCAAAGCGCAAAAACAACACAGTAAGTTTGGACATTGTCTGATATAAAATTAGCGTAGTACGAAATGGAATACGGTCAGGCTATTATAAATTAATAAGGCTACCAATATCAGACGCTCGCGCAGGTACCGACTTCCCCGAAGTTACCGCATTTATTGGTTAACTAATATCAGTAATAATAACTCTTTTACAATAGCATTTATCGATACGTCTTTATTAAAATAATAACAAAATGGTTTTCACTTGTTTCTGACACACACAGACACGCGATTTTTAACGGGGATTTCGTAAAGTTACACGAATTGGGTACCAAAATTCTCAATTATTTTACATGCACACGTGACATAATACATACTTAATAATGCTTAGTTATTGCTTATATGACATTTCAAGTTTGTGAAATAAATTAATGTTCTATAAAGGGGATCTCGGTAATTCTTGAAGCTCTCACTCGCTCTTGTCAAGACCGCATTGCCGCGTTTTCGGCTTTGGAAACGAAATAAATTCAATGTCACCAACTAATCTGTCAGGATATCGATTGTCCGAGTTACATAATCCCCATTGACACCGTTTAACCATTTTAATCGTTTTTTTAATGAGGAAAACAACAGAAATTCGTTGGAATAAAAGTGAACCCAAACATGTAGCTTGTCTAGAAAATGGCGGACAGATCGTTGCTAACGAGTGCGCCCGATTAATTGATCGCTGATTGGTGGATCAATTCTAGTGGGCGGAGCGATCATAGATAAGGCGTCATGTCAATTGATCATACATACAATTTCATTTATGACAATGATAAGTCACGTGTAATAATTCGTAGAATATTCATGGAAACGCATTCAAAGCATAATACAAGCATTCCTTGCATTAAACATTATCTGTCTGTCTATCATTCTGTCTGTCTGTCTGTCCAATACTTAAAGAAATCTTAAAGTTTTGTCATAACTTTTGCAATATTGAAGATAGCAACTTGATATTTGGCATGCATGTGTATCTCATGGAGTTGCACATTTTGAATGGTGAAATGTTAAGGTCATCCTTCAAGGTCAAAGGTCAAATATATTTTGTATTATTTTAAAAAAGTCAAGTGTTAAAAAAAATTAGAAATCAAAGTAATTTAAATGCAATAAAAAAAGGAAATATACAAATGCATAGTGTTATTGTTAGATGGCAAATGTACATATTCACTGTATGTTAATTTGGTTGAAAAGTGTATGTCCTACCCACTTTGCTTCATTAAAAAATACCTCAGAGTGTAGAACAGCAAATCTACGCTTGAGTCTCCCTAAGCTTCTTTCAATGACTGCTCGTGTTCGGGTTTGGGCCTGCTGATACCTTTCCTTTGACACAGAATCCGTCGCCAGGAAAGGAGTCATCATATACACTTTGCATTGGTAACTGAAAGTGGTGAAAGTTTATATTTGTTCAGTGCTTTTGAACAGACACCATAACTATTTGCATATGTCCATTTCATTACAATAAGATTTAATATGGGAATGTTACATTTGAATTGTATGAAAACAATAGTAGTATTGTTTAAAACTATTGTTTGTGTGTGCATCAGATTAATATGTTTAAAGTTTTTATCAATTTTAAACATTTTAGTTTTTATCAATTTTAAACATTTTCTAATTTTGTCTTTTCATTTGTTACATTTTTCATGAATTAAGGTCATGTAACATGGGATACAACTCTACTAAAGATTGCATTTAAGTTAAACATTAGTTTGACTATTATGTTTTTCATAAAAGTACATAAAAGTACAGTTTACTTGCGTGTATCATGTATGTGTTTATTGTTATTCAAGGTTCGATGTTGTTGTTTTAGTCAGGCCTGTCCTATTTATCTTTCACTAAGTTCGTGCCTTTTTTAAAATTGTAATAAACATCTGAACCTTGGAGGCATTCATTTTTACCAACCCCTTTTTTAATTAACACATGGAATGATTTGCTTATAATAAATAATTTATGGCAACTATGAGAGATGTTTTATACTGGTACAAGTCTAGAGGTATTTTGAAAGAATCAGCTGTGCGGTAAGCCAGACTGCTATGATTTTGTTGTGTCTGTCAGGGATTCGAGATCCGCAGCGGGCGCAATTTTCCTTTGGGGTGACCTATATGAGGCCAGATGTTATAGGTAGGAATATCAGGAAGTCTGCGTCAAAGTTAAATTGCAGGAGGCGTTAATTGTGCGTGAGTCAGAAAGATCAGCTCAGTTTGTAAAGCAAGTTGCAAACTCGAGCCACGCACTAGATGAAATTTTATTTCTGTGATAACTTAATACTATTCTATCCTAGTTTCCATTGAATATATACCAATATGTTTTATTTAGCTAAAACAAGTTTAACATACCCACTATCTCCTAACAGCACACCATCTGCAAAGTTTGTATGCTCCCGCTCCAGCTTTGCACATAGACCCGACGTCCTGAAGATGTGGCTGTCATGGTATGACCCTGGCCAACTGGCATTGACACTTGTAAATTTCCCTGTATCACACACAAACTATACATGAACACGAAGGCTTTGTATTTGAGTGTGACACCTTAAAGTTATTTAAGATGAGGCATAATTTACCCCTTTCGAAACCCGTTTTAACCAACGACAGTTTTGACTCTTAAAATGCTGCAATAAATTATCTCCAATGTTTTTAATATTACCATTAAAACCTTGCACCAAAAAATAAACGTTCAAACATATGATAAAGAAAAATAATAACAGGTAAGTTGTACATGTAAAACTTATGCTACATATTAAATAATCAGATATAAATTTATAATATCCTTAGTATTTTACTTGATTAATTTAGATATTTCACTGCTAACAATGCTTACAAAACATTTCATATGAAAGCTGATTTTGCAAATAAAAATATACAAGTACAAACAAATAAGCACATGATCTAAATGCATTTATTTATTCATTTCAGATGATATATAAATATGTGCAATGGAAACAATAAAACAGCATTAAGTTTACCTTGATGATCACAGACAGCTTGGACATTTATGCTGTGAAAGCCTTTCCGATTTAAATATGAAGCTTCATCACCATGAGGTGCCTGAATGCGGATGTGTGTTCCCTCTATGCAGCCAATTACATTCGGGAATCCAGCAACTGCATAAAAGCCTCGTTTAACTCTTTCCTTCTCCGCTGGTGATAGCCACACAACGAACTCGTGCAAGTGCTTGATGATGGCATCCGTTACATTTTCAACAACTCTAGATACCGTACATTTGTGGAATCCTAGAGTGTCTCCAATGACTGAATAAAATGCTCCAGTACCAAAAAATCTCAATGTTATGAGGATTTGTTTGAATGACGTCAGCGCATGGTTTCTGTTTGTTTGCCGTTGCAAATCGTCCTTAAGAAGATTTTCCAAGAAAGAGACTCCATTCTTTGAAAAACGATAACGTGCAATAAACTCTTCACTATTTAATTCATCAAGATGATGTGACAATCGAAATTCCTTTGGTTTCCTAAATGGCAGAACAGCTATAGCAGCCATTTTGAAACCTAGCATTAACTGTTTAATTGTGCTTTAAACCTCAATTAAAGTTAACGGCATAAACTGACGTTTAACTGGCCGTTAAAGCCAGCGTTATTTTGAGCAACCCAATGTTAACGCTAACGCTGATTTTAACAGGCCCGTTATCATTTAACGGTCCGCTAAGACTTAACGATGCTTTGAGCAACCGGCCCCAGATCAGATGGAAAGTTCGCACGACCAAGAATAAAACCGGAAAACATCACGTGCGCGTGGTGACTCGTGCAGAACCAGTTGAATGTCACTATTAGGCATTTGATTTGCAAACCACCAACACAAGACAAGGTGTAAGTGTGGTCGCTGTCCGAAAGATACAAATGCGGAATGTTTAAAAACAGTGTAATTTTAAGACTGCGCGTCGAAGCATGTGTGTTTTTAGACAGAGTGCTTGAAAAAGGGTTTTGGCCTAAATGTGTCACATGTAAGCCATGGAAACAACGGGCTGACCGATATATGCATAGAGACCGTCGTTAAAGAATTTCTAGAAGACGAAGAACATCATTTGCCCGTAGTAATTTGTTGATGACTAGTCCAATATGCGCGGTTTTAGCTGTGAAAGGGAAATCGACTCACCACTACTAAGTGGGTATGGATTAAGTATAATCATCACAATGGCTTCCCACACCATAATGACATGGGACGATACTGGCATTATGTCGCCATCAGCATATTTATGTACATTGCTTGCTTACCGTCACATTGATAAATGAGATATATGTGAACAATCAGCAAAATTTGCATTTTATAGTAGTTTTTCCATAAAGCAGTCTGCCCTTGCCTAGTAACAGAAAAATGGGTAAAGAGGGAGTGGCTATTATGTGGCACAGACGCTCGGACAGTCGTATTGCTGTGATGCCTATTGGGTATGATAGAATTATCGGCATTCAATTACACCTTAACAAAAATCTGTATGCATTCATATTTCATGTGTATTTGTCATGTTTTAATCACCCAAATAACGAGATAAGATCATACATTGAGAAGAGTTATTTTATTTATGGTAAATGTACATAGATTATGGTATACCGTTATTCATGGGAGATGTTAACAATAATTTTCAGATTGATGACAATAATCCAAGACAATCACTGCTGTCAAACTGATACTCCTGTCCGATACTAATTATGTTGCGATTAATATGAGTGAAACGAGTGTCGAGGCAAAAAAAATATGTGTCTCGTAAGACAACAGTAAATCATCCCTTATTGATTACGTGTGCATGTCTGTAAAAAATATGGGCAATGTTATGCATTGCGAAATAAGTGATGATGATTGTTTATATGTTTTATAATTACAGACTGGTTAAATTGCTTATACCGGTGTATGATATCAATTACCCATTTATATATGTTCCAAGAATAAAATGGAAAACGCTGACTCAACATGAACAAGCCATTATCAGGCTTCTCTAGAAGACAAACGTGCTCTTTTAGAACTTGAATTTCAAGCACTTGATAAATCCGGAATATGATGCGTATCGGACTCTTACTAGTTCTCTTTCCTCTGTCTCCAAGTTATTACCCGTGTCGAGAAATTGCCAGTTTCTTAAGCCGTTTTAGAATACAGACTTGAAACTGACACATAAGCGCTCAGGCGAAATGCGCCGTAATGAACAATACAGACAATACAAACATGCAAAAGCTGACTTCCGGAGACACTTCATATCGCGGAATCGTACCGAAACATCACACGTTGCCTAAGGTATAAATTTCTAATGTCAGAAGCCTTAAAAATTTAACAGGAGAGCAGGCATCCTATATCTGACTTTCATCAACGTCCTTATTAAAGAACTGACGGAGACTGGGTACGGTCTATGCATGTTTAATATGAGAATTTGTGCACCGACCGCGGATGATATGATTCAAATATCATTACCCCGTCTTGTGCTACAATCCATAATATCATTTTGTTACAAGTATTCTAAGCAGTGACTGTTCAAGTATAACTCCGACAAGTGTGGCGTGTTTGCATTTGCAGTATAAGAACTGTCGTGAAAAAAAGGTATATGGGAACACAAAAACTAAATGAAGTTAAGGTGTACAACCACTTAGGTCTTATATGCGAAGTGTCACTTTCTACAACCAAATCACTACGCGATGATAGCAAAAATTCGATGAACATTCCTATACATACTATATAGTGGGTTACATTCAGAAAGATGCCCAAGTGCTGGTTCCAATTCATATGTAAAGTCTCTTTGAAAGATACCTATGTACTGGCTCTATATCATATGTCAAAGTCTCCCTAAAGATGCTCAAGTACTGGTTCTAACTTATATGTCAGAGTCTTTCTGAAAGTTGCCTTTTCACTGGTTCTCACGTATATGTGAAAGTCTTTGTGAAAGATTCTCAAGCACTGTTTCTAACTAACTATATGTCTGAAAGATGCACATGTAGTGGTTCTAACTCATATGCCAAAGTCTCGCTGAAAGACGCTAATGTACTGGCTCTAACGCTTATGTTAAAGTCTCTCTGAAATACGCCAACGTACTTGTTCTAACTCAATTGTCAAAGTTTCTCTTAAAGATGTCCAAGTACTGGTTCTGAAAGATGCCTATGTACTATTTATAACTCGAGTGTCTCTATAAGAAACCCAAGAACTGGTTCAAACTCAAATGTCAACGTTTTTCTGAAAGAGAACGATGTACTGGTTTTACGCCAGCGAATGTTTTTATTCTTTATAAAGTACCCGTAAAAGGTTATTTTCTAATTTAGACAAAATTAGAAAACTTAAGACTGCCGTCTGAAAATTTCGCAAAAGAAAGGAAATTTGCATCATTTGGTCCAAAAGCCCATTTTCTGCAAATGAACAAATAAAATGCCTGCTTGACTTACTTGTAATATCTGATTAAAAAAAAACATCTCTCGCTGCTAGTTTGAATTGATTTTGGTAAGTGAACATCCAAAACGATGTAAAGCATCATTTTAAGCATAAAATTATATAGAAATCCATATTGAATGTTAATATTTATTTAATTTGATATCTTAAATTCCATATTTTTAAATTGTTATATATGTTTTGATTGTTTCTTTGAAAGGTATATCAGATCTTTGTTCAATCACTTTTCATTAACATATTTACAGCGGAATTACCCGACGTTAAAATAAACAACAATGGTACACAGTGGTGTTGTAATTTTTAATGCCGCAGTTAAAGTTGAGTTTTGTCATAACAGAGAAATAATTCAATGAAGTCAAACAAATTTGTCTTTTAAATCATTTATCTTATGTATAAATATGGTTTCTAGACGCAAATGATAATTTGTTCTCAACACTCTTGCGTAGTTGCATTCACATTCTATTTTACTGGGTGAAACCGGATAAGCGAATTTTAATACGGATCTCGTGTTTGTAAAAACTGCCTCCGAAGTGTTATCATTGTCGGTAAACTTTTTAACTCAGGAAATAAACAAGGCATCTTTCAATTTGATGATTTTTCAAAAACCTAATTATTCCGTCGATCGTTAACCGAATGATAAACAATTATAGGTAACTTTCCGTTCGGATGAATCAATAAGCCTGATTGTACTCGTGCGTGGTTGTTTCTTAGACATGTCGGTTTTAATATTAGAGCGACCAACTTGATATAATAAATTAATGTATGTTCGTATGCATGGATAGCATGATGCGAAATTTTTGCAATATATATATGCGCTTGCTAAACCTTATAACATCAAGATTTAATTTCGTTGATTTGCTTAAGTTAAACTGTGAAGTTTAGTAATAATGCACCAACCCGGAGACGTGGGAATGTTTTTATTGTCATCACTCAGTTGGGTGGTAAGTCAATAGCACTTGTTTTTCTGTTTCTCGAAAATTCCGTTTCCCCATGTTATCATGAGCACGCTCTGATCTACGATCAACGAATTCGGAGTGTCAAGAGGAAAAAAAGACGAAAAATCAAATATGAAGGAAATATAAAGTTTAAAATGAAATTCGCATGCTTACAAGTTCTTAAGAACGCTTTTATCTAACATAATCATTATTTGTAAGCTTGTATCTTGGGAAGAAAGGTATTTCGGTCAATAGGTCGAATATTAAAGAAACTGGTTCGAGTTACATGAATTTGTTTCTACATCTTTAGAAGGCTGTCACCTACAAGTATCTAACTGTGTTTGCTGCTTGCATCGGATGAAAGGAAGACAGCGACTGATCAATTAGTCAAAACAAAATTGTATCATGGTCTTGAAAAATTGCAATCGATTTCAAAAGATATATATAGGAGACGTTTACCTACCATCATCTCACTTGTATGTTGGTTACTTAGACAAAGAAGATAACAACTCTGCATTTGAGATTGCCAGGTTAGACGGCGAGTCAACATAACCATGTAACGATATATAGATAGCGTTTTACCCACTGTCATCCAAGTTGGTATGCTCGATAATCGAGAGTAAAAAAACGATATTACATTTGATTTCAAAAGGTCAAGTGCCTCAGTGGTTTGTTACATGATTTCATTTTGACCCGTAAACTATTTCCCGTTCAAACCGCTTAAACCGCATAAACATTAGTTTACTTGTTATTCTTTTAGATGCGCAGTCGATTATATGTTTGCATGTCATAAACATCCATACGGTTAGTTAATTAAATACCTGCAATGTACATCAAAAGGAGTTAAAACAAACCAAAAAATAAACATTTATAGCTTGAGTAACACGAGTTTATTAAAGTGGTTTGTTGTAAAACGATCACAAAGATTTCAAAACAATAACGGCATAGGTTTGTTTCTATGTAAAGGTTATGTAAGCGATCCCATAATTCTCATTTAATGTAACGAAAACAACATCAACACTTAATTGTTTTGTGTTTGTCACGATCTTTAATTTTCTCAATACCAAATAATGATTACTATATTATTAGCACGAGCCTAACAAAAATAGTTGTATTTTGATTGAGGCTGCTGATTAAGTTGTATTTTGTCCTGTGAAGCCCGTGTTCTTTCATTGTTAGAATTTGTGGCAAAATATGGTAATATTTTTGTCCGACAATGTGTAAACAAGTCTCTGTAAGGTTTGTATACAAAATTCCTCATTTTAACACTTTTCAAGCCCCGTCCACGTACACTTGTACACCCCAGACAGCACGTTTCAAAGAAACAAATCACGTACTTTAACATGAAACAATTCGACCTTTCCAACTCATTGATTTCTGTTTTAATTGAAATAAAGAAAATGTTGTATTTGTGTACAACAATGATAGAGAGGAAAAGGTTACTTTTCCGAGAGGAAAAGGTTACTTTTCCGAGTTGTTACGCGTTTTGTATGTTAATCTCAGAAATAATAACATAATTTATGTTACTTTTCTTGCTACACGGCTGTATGTTATTCATGTTTGTTATTTATTTTATGATTTTATGAAAACAAAATATAATTGAATGTGTACCAATACAGAGCCATACACAAACATGTTCAATTTACCCATGCAGTTTCACGTGCGGGATTTCAATCGCTTTAATTTGAAATTCTGAATAATTATCAAATAAATAACTGTCCTGCTCTTTCATTCCAGCAATTATCTATGCGAGCTGTTAGCTTCATGAGAGAGAGAGAGAGAGTACATATTTAATTACGAAATCAATATTCAATTACCGGCTTTGTCAATGGAGTTTGCATCTTGTCGTGAGCGCAAATATTCAAAACGTTAAGGGCATAATTTATATGCGGACATTTATGTAAATACGCATGTTTGTTTTGTTTACATGTAGACCGATGTTTGAATGGATGTGCTCTTAGGTTCATTAAGGGAGTGAGAACTAATTTCGTTGTGTTTCTTTATTGCTTCAAACAAAATAGAGCGAAAACATATGTTCCTCATTGATTATTCATAGTAAATAAAGTAAGGGTATTTTCTGGTATTTGGTACATCATTTAATGCGAAACAATACGTTGATGCAAACATTGACAACATTGTTTTAAACATAGTAAATCATATTGATTTGTCATTGATAAACCATAGTATTTACACTTTAATAAAAATGCGCAAAGTAAAAGGCTTTGGCGCCCCTAAACCGGATTTTTGCACAAATGATATACAAAAATATACTCTGCATTACCGTTTAAATTCGGATGCCCCAGTTTTATTAATAGGTGTTTTGTCTTTGCCGTGTAGTTTGTGCTGTGTCATGTTGCAACGCATTTGTATATAACAAAAAACAAGTGTCAGTAACAAAAGAAATCGTCAATTCTGTTTAATGATGACGACAATCCCATTGTGACATTTGTAAAATTTGTAAAAATAAATAAATACATAATTTACTTGTTTATTAATGGGCTGGTATATGTGATAACAAATTAATGTTCAGTTTAACAGTATTCGATAAGTACCTTGCTGCATCTCTAACATAGTATTTAGGTTATAATGTAACAGGTAAGTGTGTTGCACAAAGTGCTAGACGTAGATTGAGGTGTGATTGCCTAATTCACAACAATGTTGGTTTTCCGTATAATCTATATTAAAATTATTGAAAAATAATTACATAAAACTAATCTCATTCGTGCATTGTCTATGTTATGTTAACTGGAGCTGCATTTTTCATAATACAATCAAGTTCGTGTGTTAATAATGTTGATTTCAGGGACATGCTCAGCTAAGGCAGCTGTATAGGTGGAAATATATTTGAATTAGAAATATAATTATTAATGGAAACCTTTTTTACTATAATTTGCAACCATGAGTTTATGGTCTTAAGATAATTTTGAAATGGGTAGTTAACAATCTGACCGAAGCTGCAAAAACTGGGTATTTACTATAAACATGACACTGGACTGTATTTAAGATTGTTTATAGACACTCCAGTTAGTGATTATGTTGATCAAATAACAAATAATGCACAATGATACTTTTCAAAAGTTAAGAACTTACAAACAGTACAACAATTCATATGTTATTGGGTTTAATTGTAAATTACATTTGAAGTTCTCTCTTTGATCTGCAATTTTTGCAAAGTTTAATATTGTGCTGTGTTGCTTTAAATTAAAGTACATGTAGGTTAAGTTATCGAAACAATTATCAAAGAATAAGACAATGATTCTTCCTTTCATTACAAATGTTGTAAAATTAAAAAAAAATGTCAAACATACATAGGTCATATATCTAGTTTTATTATAAAATATAGCGATTGATACTGATTATTTGAATGATGATGACCAGTTTTTCGTATAATTTTTCGAACAAGAAAACCCTCGCTGAAACGTGATGTAACAAGTACACGTAGTTTTCTGTATACTAACAAGATAAGCTGATGTTGATTATACTTTTATTACACGTTGTGTTTGTTTAGGTATAATTATTAATCATTGATAACTTAAATGTGTATTTTTATGTGTATTTTAATTCCATATTATAGGACTTGCATGATGAAGAAATGCCAAATTGACCCCCCAATGTACACATGTTTACTACTGTTTAGGTATGTAGACACTTGTATTGAAGTTTCTAAGGTTCTGTAAAAAAATATCGTATCATTTTATGTGTAGATGGCGAGTCTTTAAACAGTTGAAACGTATCAATTCCGGTGTAGTTTGCAAGTCTTTGAACAGTTTCTCGTATCAAAGTATCGTGTAAAGTTGGTTAGTCCTTAAACAGTTGTATTGTACCATTTCCGTGTAATTAGGTATTCTTTAAACAGTTGTAATGTATAATTTCCTGTGTAGTTGGCTAGTATTTAAACAGTTGTATCATTTCTTGTGTAGTTTGTTAGTCTTTCGACAGTTTTACTGTATCATTTCGTGCGTTGTTGGCTAGTCTTTAAACAGTTTTATTGCATCATTTTCTGTCTTGTTGGCAAGTCTTTAAATATTTTATCGTATCAATTCCTGTACAGTTTTCTAGTTTTAAAACAGTTTTATCGTTATGTGTCGTTTGTAGTTGGGTTGTCTTTAAAAAAAGTGTATTGTATAATTGTATGCGTAGTTGGGTAGTCTTAAAACAGTTATATTTTATCATATCCTGTCAGTTTGCTAATCTTGAAACAGTTGACGCACATAACTGAAAATGGGTAGTATTCATGCATGCTATTATTGTAATTAATCATTGCTGTTATGGACGCTGAGGAATAGCTCGTAAACGCTGCCACTATATCCGTAAGATATCATATAACATGTTGGTATTTCCTGAGGTAAAATATGATTGCCATTTAAAAGCAGTGCCTATTTATGATAGCGTTTGCATTATTGAACACTGTTGTTTTACAAAGTATGAAACGTGCATGCACTTACTCAATCCGTTGATGTTTGCATGCTTTAATGTTCTTTGATTATAATGTACTGTAATTAATTATGTTTGCAGCATGTTTAAATAATATGTTGTCTCTATTCAAAAATCAAATTCTGAATAATGCAAAGAGTTACTAAATATATGTATTTGCATATATATAAGTTTGTATACACATTATTGAAATAAAATACAAATTTCATCGAAATAATACTATAATGAATATGTCTTCTTCATATTTTTTGTAAATCATAAATCTAAGGTCAATAGGCGTTAGTAGAAAACAAGGGCTATTTTACCGGATTCAAACACGGACGTGGCACTTTTTTGCATCTGTGTCTTATATTTTCAAATTGTAAGAGATTTGTATTAAGTATGTCCAATACAATGCGTTCAATAATTGCTTAACTATGCTTTGCTACGCTTCCTTATATTTATTTAAAAAAACTTGGTTATTTTGAGCGAAAATTGCCATTTGCTAATTGAATCTATTTGTAAGCAGTTAATAAAACATATCTTGCATCCAACCTACTTTTGCAGAGCCTGAATGTCATTGCAATGTGCAAACAGGAAACAGCTGTTTAATTGAAAAGAAAACCTGAGTAGATTGGTTTGTCAAACAGATATTACTCATGCAAAAATATTTCCGTATGAATGTCTTTTCAAACATACTTAATTTACAATGTAATAGAAATGCATAATTTTTCACTTTTAAAGGTATCATAGTTTTCAGTTACCATTCACAACTTTGCAAGTGCTACACTCCATTACACGGAAGATATAGTAATCAACCACAGCCATGTTAAAAATGAAACAAAGATAAATGGGATTGCTACTTTATCTTAAATGAAACTTTTATGTATTCATTTTAACAGTTTATTTATCAGCATGAATATAACCTACAAGCGTCATAGTACTTCGTGAAATATATTCAAAAGTACCATATAAAAAGCAATACAAAATGTTCTGCATCATGCGCAAATGTGTCTAGTGCATCATTCTGAAAGGTGGCTCGAGAACTGCATGCACAGTCGCACAGAATTGACAGGAAACTTTCCTGACCGCTATAAACTCGCGCAATAACCGTGGTCTCTTCAATTGACAACGTAACTCCTGAACAGAATGTGCGGCTATACACATTCCGGTTATGTCCATCAAAACAATAAAAAAAATTGAACATAATTAAATTGGTGCATATCGTTGTATACATGCACATAACTATTGCAGTATGTACATTTAAATCAACAATGTATATACTAAATTCCTGGTTTAACTATGCTTCAAATTGAGTCCTTACTTGACATATAAAGTAATAAGTATTATACCACGATCAAATTTCTACAAATCTACGTGAAGTCAAAGTTCGCAATCGGTTCGCAACACTCTGACTACGTGTATTCACTGTCGTAAAGAATACGCTTAAAGATCTCTATGATCGTCTAACATTAAAAACAAATCAATGGTCTATGCTCCATGAGAACATTTTTTAAGTCCCACGTCTGTTGTGTCTCCGAAGTGTTAATAAGATACAAGTCTTTTATAACTATTGATAATTTTCAACGAAAATGCCCCTATTTTCACTCTAGCACTAATATAAGCGTGCTGCCGAATGTGCATGGTACATTGAATTTAGTTAATATGAATCCATAAATATTCGCAAACACACCGACCATTGTATAAAGTCGTGATTTTTTATATTCATAGCTTTATAGTAATGTGTCGTAAACCTAAATGTAAGGATGAATTCCTAGTTATGTTCAGGATTTAAAGGGATGTGCTCTTATTGTAATTTATGTCATAACAATCAATGATGATGTGTTTATTTTTACGGACACCAAACATGAAAGACGATTGTTTTAATAAATAAATAACTTCAAATATGCTTTCGCTGTTAAAACAAATCGACTAAAGAGAATGTGCTCTGGCATCTTTTTGAGTCACATAACGAATGAACAAATACTTAAAAATAGTCACTTGTGCTAGGGATGACAATTATTATTTAAAAAAAAAACATGTTCGTTTTTAATACCGTCTTTAAAGGAACATTTAAACGTTACAAAAATGTATGTGCAACGATTTATTAAACGATAGGATATAAGGGTATCAGGAAGATTTACGGTTTACCCAAGGCCATTTCATTTAATGTGTAAAAGAACCAAATTCAACCGAAGTGGAAGTATTAACGGGTCTCCATAGAAAATGTTACGTTTGGGCGTGTGTGCGTGCGTGCGTGAGTACATCTTGACGATACACTTTGTATCATTTTTGTGTGTGTGTCACTTGAGTTAAACAGAAGATCCTGTTTTTTCTTGTCAATGATTCAGATATCTACATGTATAATCGATATCCATACAGACCTCTATATCATATCAAAATTATGGATTGTTAAAGATCGATTTCCTTCTTTTGATCTACATGCCATACTTGAAAAATAAAAACTAAGTTGCAAGATTAGACGAATTCTACGATTTAAACGTAAATTATATTCAGAGCAATTTACAATAAATGTGTTATTTGCCTGCGTATTTAGCTAGTCTTTAAACAATTGTATTGTATCATTTCCAGTGTAGTTTGCAAGTCTTCAACCAGTTGTATTGTATCATTTCCTGTGTAGTTTGCAAGTCTTCAACCAGTTGTATTGTATCATTTCCTGTGTAGTTAAGTTTGCAAGTCTTCAACCAGTTGTATTGTATCATAACCAGTGTAGTTTGCAAGTCTTCAACCAGTTGTATTGTATAATTTCCCGTGTAGTTTGCAAGTCTTCAACCAGTTGTATTGTATCATTTCCTGTGTAGTTTGCAAGTCTTCAACCAGTTGTATTGTATCATTTCCGTTGTAGTTGGATTGTATTTAAATAGCTGTATTGTATCATTGGCATTAACGGTATACTCTAATTGGTTTAAGCATTTTGCCCTGATCAATAATTGTCTAATTTCCGTAATCAAGTTTGGTAAATTTGCTCAAAATTAGCGTTTAAGGTTACGTACAGCATATTGAAGTTCCGCATTAATTATGAAAATGCTATCATACATAAAAAGATATGAAATTATTATTGTCAAATAAAAATTAGAATACTATTGATCTTATTCAACTATAATCTCACATAAACGGCTTCCAAATTATCATTATTGAATTTCCATGATATAATTATAATTCAAGAGTGCAATGATCATTGGATGCGTGACCCCCAGGACCAAACAATAATCATTTCATGTCAAGGTATAGACCAAGTCCAACCCTTGTGAGTTGATCAGTGTTTCGTGCGGAAAAAATATTTTTTATCAATATTCCACACTCACCTGGCAAAGTTTGTATAATCTCATGTTCGCAGTTTTAAAATCTTTATTTCGACAAAACATAGGAAACAGCAACGTAACATATCAAGAAATGTCATTAAACTAAATGTAAAGATATCAAAACAAGAGGGTTTTTAACAAACGAAGCAACAACAGCTTTGCTTATACCAAAGTGTGTTGATTATTTAAAAGGTAGTGATAGGATAGCATACATCACATATATGGAACATAACAGGAACATAACAGGAATGGAAACAGTCATTAATTTATAATTAAATATCAAACAGTATACAGCACACTTATAAACTTAATGTACTAGTGAAACCTTTCTATAAATCATGAAGCAAATAAAACACTTTACTGTACTCTGTTAAAAAATGAACCATATTTGTCTTCGTGTCTTCACATGCCAGTAATCCTTTTTCATTATGACGTGAATATCTTGTAGAAGTGTGACTAGCATCAATTGTTCGTTACGGATTATTTCTCACTTTGAAACATTGTACATAACAACATGTCTAATTTAAAAGAAATAGACAAACAAACTAAATATAGAAATAATATAAAACAAGTTTTAAAAAAATAAGTAAGATTACAACATGTACAACCTGTTGCACTGAAATCACGATAGCTAAGCAAACTACAATGACGCAAGCTTTTATTGCACCAAAATCCACAATCTGTCTTTTCAGAGGTCGACATATTTTTAAATAACGGTCGAGTCCAACCAAAAGTAATATTAGAACCGAACTCAAAGTGCATGCACTTATTAAAAAACTTAATGTTTTACACGTGACCGCACTCTCGTATTCAACAATATGTGTCATGTCATAAATATGGTATGCCATACCAACAGTACACACCGACACATCCGCCATTGCTAGTGATATAATATACACCCTTGCACTGGATCTTTTGAGCTTTAGTTTGTAGACCACAGCTACACAGGTGTTACCAATTAACCCAGTAATCATCAAAACGACCAGAATAATCAACGTAGGCTGATACTTTTCCTTCTCTAGATCGTTGATTGCCTTCATGTCTACCTGACTGGAGATGTTTGTCGTAACCTTCGAAGAATTTGGCATGGTTGGTAGTTCAAATGGCATATACTTGGAATTTAAGTGTCAGCTTCCATGCTAAAATTGGAATACAAATCGCTGACTAATATGTTTCACACCTGCATAAGATTATCGTAGTTAATTATTGACGTTAACAATCCTTAACAATAGCTCGCACACGCTTCCACTTTATCTGTTCGATATCGGATATTAGGTGAATATTTCATATAAAAAAAAAATAATTGCAAGAAATATGATTGCTATCATATTATTAAATACTGGTTACTCGTGATAACATTTGCATTCAAGCAATATTGTGTGAACAAACGCACAAAACAAACGAAGTAACAACCGTTTTTATATATGAACTATGTTAACAACATGTTGAAAATAAATGCAAGTTTTGTTTCAGTAAATAATACAGTATTTAGTTTTGCAAGGATAAATCAAATCACGTTCACTAAATATATTAATTTGAACATATATGTATTCATGTACACCGTATCGAAAGAGATACAAATGGATTCGAACAAAAAAATGTTAGAATAGGTATAATATTTTTTTATTTATACATCGAGAGTGAAACGTAAGTTTAATATGATTGGCACTATAACGGAATATTAAAACAGATTTGGCAAGTTTTGCATAAAATATGTTAAGAATGCACATTATGATAGCTTTTTATTAAATATGTTAAATACAATTAGTTTAACGCTTAACAACGCCTCTTAAAATCTAGCTTTGTAAACCTGATTATTTGGTGAGAAAATGTCACAGCTCCAGTTTCGAATATATAAAAGAAGGTATTGGAAAATACAAACTATCCCCAATACTTGTATAGAGCCTATACGGCATTGCCATATGTTAATATGAAACATCTGTTAAATTGAAAAGGTAACCTGATAAGGTTTCTTTTGTCAAACATATATTACTCATTTCAAAAAAGTTCTTTATGAATGCCTTTTCTATCATAACTAATGTACCGTGTATACTTGCTACAAGTTGTAAGTGCATTTACAACGCTATCATTAATTTTCATTTACACGCATTTACATGCTACACTGCGTTGCATATAAGAGCAGAGGACAATCAGCCCAATATATGTATAAAATAGAAAAACACCGCATAAATGGGAGTCACTACCTTATATGCAACACACATGTATGAATTGATATATTTCCTTTTATTTCTCTGGCCTTATTTAAACATCTATGCCGAAAAACTTCGTGAAATATTTATGCAACAGTACCATTTTACATTACTAAAATATGAGCGTCGGCATGTGCACATTCGGCTAGAGTAGCTCAAGAACAGCCTGTGCAGTCATGCTGTATGGTTAGCGGCTACCATGTCCTCTATTAACGCACGAAATGATCGGTGGTCTCATCAAATGAATGCGGAAGTCCTGACAAAACTGAACGACGACGCAGACTGGTATGGAGCTACGCTGGCCTAATAAGACATAAGACCAATCTCCGTATGACGCGGGTAATATTATCTTCGACAATGTACCAGTTTTAGAACATAAAGTCACTATACGACTGTGTTTGCAGGTGACTATTTTAAATGTAGTTGTCTGTTGTAACACTGATTTCAAAAAGATTAAATTAAAAATTTCTATTTAAATAAAAGTATAACTGACAATGTGGTATATTACTCGTTTTGTGATTGTCTGACAAACGTGTTCCAGGATTACTTCGTGTTATCAAAAAAGTTGGATAGTTGAACGACTTGTAAATCAACTACATTAATTTATAAAATATTTCCATATATCTCCATCAAAACCATTAACAAAATTGAATATAAATTAACAGGTGTATATCGTTGTTTACGTGTACATTAAGATCTCATTGTGTATATTGTATTTGTTTTAACAGCCTGGATAAGAATTCCGCTAAAGTGAGATTTACAGGAAACAAAATTAAAACTTACTTGTGACTAAAATTATCTTATCCTGCGTGTGACTTAAATTATCTCAATTTACATTTTAAGGAATAATTAGTAATGAGCCTGATGGAAATAAACCAATGAAAAATGGGTTTATTCTTCTTTCATGTTCAGTAAGCTTTTGAATCGTAAATACTCTGGGTACGTTTCTTTATTGCCATAAGTTATAAACGTGAAAGTCTCATAGATCTTATTATATGAAAAATCAAATCAATTACCTTTGGTTTTTGAGTTAAATCCGTTTAAGATCCACGTATGTTGTGTCTTTAAAGTGTAAATAACAGACAGGTCCACCGAAAGTTTGAATAAGTGTTAAACGGAAATAGCATCCATTTTCATTATATCACTAATAATCGCGCGTGGTCCTTATTACGTGGTGCATTGAAAATGGTTTATAAATATTTGCGCACACACCGGTCTTGATATCAAGTGGTGATAGCCGATATTTACAGCTTTTTATGCATGTGTCGTAAACGGCAATGTTCAAATGCCTTTACTACCTGTTTATGATTAGCGGTTTAAAGGGATGTGCTGTTCGAATGTTTATGCTATGGAAACCAATGTTGATGAGTTTATTTTTCCGATAAACAACGACGAAATACAAACTATCAAATAAATAAATCAAATAAATTATGGTCCGGATAGCCAAACAAACTCGAGTTAAGAAAAGATGTTTTGGCATTTTTTCATGTCAGATAATGTAACAAAATATTAAAACAAGTCAATGGCGATAGTTTTATTGTCAATAGTATAATTAGATATAAATATAATTCTACATAAACAATGACATGATAAAAAGCTTATGTAAATGTAACACACGAACGTTATTGTGCAACGAATTCTTTAACGATAGGATAGAACAGTATCTGGAAGGGTTAGTTTTCACCCATGCAAATTTCATTAAATGTTGAACAATACCAAATGTAACCGAAGCGGGAATATATTAAATGGATCTTCATAGCTAACACTTGCGTCTATGCATGGTGTTTTCATAGATTTACGTGTGTAATGATTTGAAAATTGGTAGCAATAACTTATTATTTGTTAAAATGTAAACATTCCTCTGTAAATTAAAAAAAATCATTATGGATAAATAATTTACTTCTAGGCTTTATATTTCGTACAATAACATGTAAAATGTATATTTAAAATAATATTGTGTGTATAGTCAATTGAGTTGTTATCATTATATATCAGGATTTAATAGTCTTCCATTACTTAAATAAGACCTTGGTGTTTCTTTGCCATTATGCAAACTGCACGTTTGTTATTCGATATCCATGAAAACCAGTATATCATGCCAGAATGATAGAATGTTAGATCTATGTCCTGCTCATGACTTACAGTCCGCACAGGCTAATCAATGACAACTCTTTCCGCCAAAACAGGATTTTTTAAAGATGAGACTTCCTTTGAAGAAAATGTTCCAACGAAGCGGAAAGTGTCGTCCCTTTTAAACCTTTGTAGTCCGCAAAGGCTTATCAGAAACTACCCTTTTCTGAGACAACAACTGAGATATAACCCCAGTTGTTTTATTATCATTGTCAATACTGAGTACGAAATGCGGCGCTGATTCGTATTCGCCACATTAGGCAACATCTCTTGTTTTGTTTTTTTGGAAATGTTTATTATGATGTTATTTTTTCCGTGCATTTAGAGATGCACTCTTGAAACTACAACATATGATGTAAAATGAAAATATCACTAATAGATTTTATTTATGGGATATTTATAAACTATCCAATTTGCGGTAAACGGCATAAAATATTTAATAATAAAACTATCATATGAGTAATAATCCAAGGCTTGTTTTAAAGCAAATGTTTAAAAATGCTATAAACAAGTGTCACCTCACCAATGAGCTAATTTATAACCTTTAGAGGCAAAATCTAATGGTCTACATGTGTTTATTTTGATTTCTATGTTTGTTTATTATTAAACGTACCGGTATTTTTTGTTTACAAATATTCTTAGTTAAACGTGTTTTTTGAGTATTCGAATGTGTTGCAGACATTCAGATGTTGAATGTGTAAAAACCTAAAATATAAGAACATAGCTATTTAACATAAGGCGTTGGGTACTTAAAGCGCAATTTTGTAAGAGTGATAAATAGTTGTTTGGCCGTATCCGTATCCATAATAAAGTTGACTCACAAAGAACGTTCCAGGTTACAAATTGCTGGTTGAAATATAGTATTAGGTATCAGTATCATAAATATGTTAATATTTATGACAATTAAAACATAGTTAAATGAATGGAAATTGCATCGATACTAGTATTTTGTTACATTATCATTGTAGTATACAGCTCTGTTGAGGATCAGCATTTAAGTTGTATATAAAATTGATTGGTTTTACGATTTCCGTTCACTATTTATTTATCGCTTAAAATGCATGTTCGTCCATTTATACGTTATCATTAAAATAGCGATTTGTGACGACGCAACAGATGTTTTACCAAATACTTGACTTGTTATTCAGTACATCAACTGCTGACCATACGCTTGGTACACATCAGTATGTTACTAATGATGCGTTCCACAATTACACTGTTTAAAGATAGATATATCTGACAGCTATTAACTTTATCGTAGATGTGTTGATATAACTTATTGGTAATTTTTTAATGTTTTATACTCGATTGTGTAACTCTATGTTGAGGAAGATATTACTTAAAATAGTTTGTTTGTAAATGAGACATGTTATGACATAGCTCAAATGTCTACACATAAAATATGTATTTTTTCAATAAAACATACATTATTTGTGTGCTAGTGCAACAATTGGTAATATATATATTGATTCAACCAATATTGAATACCATTCAAACATTTCAGTGCATTCTGCACGATGAATGTGTGATATTCTTACTTCATAAA
Source organism: Dreissena polymorpha (assembly GCF_020536995.1). NCBI lineage: Eukaryota > Metazoa > Mollusca > Bivalvia > Myida > Dreissenidae > Dreissena > Dreissena polymorpha. The sequence continues at coordinate 33,638,022 of NC_068368.1, read as the reverse complement.
ATATTTATAAATACATTAATCATTGAACGGTTTACCATATTTTAAGACCCGAAGAAACGTATCGATTAAGAAAGGATGTCGGCTCAAAGTTAGCGTTGCATAAGAGCTTTTAAATACGATTGTTTGCTCACAACCGTATTGAATAAAAAATACTTTAAGTTAATTCTAATCTTTTCCGTCATGCCTTCCAGGTTTCAATTGCAAACATATCTCATCTGACACTTATTCATGGAAAAAAGAAAGATAACTCGTTTTAGAATTAATGTTATGCATTGTACTACTTTCGTCAACTTAATAGATACCATAAACGGATTTTAAGTGTACTCTCATTGTATGTATTGGTATATGCTCACACTCGCGAACAAGTTTGTGTACTTATCTTCATTACCATATTGCAATTTTACAGATATTCCTGTTTTAAGGAACTTCAAACAATGTTTATAAAGATCTATGGTGCAAGACCCATTCAAAGTCCTATCCGAAATCTGCCACTAGGCTTATTCTTTTTTTTAATCAACTAATATCTAACGAGAAAATACAATATTTATAACCTACTGTAAAATACTCCCAAAACAAGGACCTGTATTTCGTAGAAGCCGTTAAATGTATCGGCCCATGAGCAAAATCAAGAATAAACTAAGAAAATGCTGATGTTTACATCGCGCTATTAGGTTATTAGTGGTTAGGATATTAATAATGATGGAATAAACCCAAAACACATTATGAGTTTTAGTGTCCGACAAATATGGTGTTCGAGAATGCTCACTTCTAGCAGAGGGCAAAAATCTGCCATCCGATCCTTGTCCTGTATATTTCAAGTAAGAAAAATAATTGCATCAACGTAAATTGTTTTAAGGACGTTTCTTTTTGTATAAATAACAATAACGTTACAACCACTTTACGTTAGGTTGCTTTATGATTTGTCCATATAAATGACCAAAAATATTAACATTTAACAGAACAAAAAGCAAAACTACGGTGGCATAGAGGTGACATTGCATCCTTTTTTTAAATGAACTCCTCTGTTTTCTATCTCGTGGCCTCGACTTAGTAACTCGAGGCCACGACTTACTCACTCGTGGCCACGAGGTAGCTATAACGTGGCCACGAGATAGAAACAAGAGGAGTGCAAAACTAAATAAAAGTGGGGTGCAATTAAAAAAAGAGCTGTGCAGTAAATAAGACAAGGGTGCATTAAACAAAAGAGGAGATAATTTAAGCTATCTCGAGATCCCGACTTAGCTAACTCGTCGCCTCGAGTTAGTCAGCCAATCAAATTGTTCCACATGGTCGTTCATGGTGATATTAATACAAAGGGAAGTAATCATCAACAAAAGAGGTTAGCATTTTAACTATCTCTTGATCCCGACTGAGATAACTCGTGGCCACGAGTAAGTCATCCATCAAATTGTCCCCAATGGTCGTTCAAGCTGTATATATGAGTACAGAATATTTGTACATATAACGCAAAATTTGATTGGCTGACTAACTCGTGGTCACGATATGGCTAAAATTATCTCCTCATTTGTTTAATGCACCCTTCTTTTATTTACTGCACCGCTCGTTTTTAAATGATCTCCTCTATTATTTAGTTTCGCATTCCTCGTTTTTGTATCTCGTGGCCTCGACTTAGTAACTCGAGGCCACGACATAGCTAACTCGAGGCCACGAGATAGAAAATAAGAGGTTCGCAATTTAAAAAAGAGGAGTCATTGTTATCTCTATGCGACCGTACATAATAATAAGTCAAACATTATTTGATGACAGTCAAATGTGTTAAGATTTAGTCATGTTTAGCAATATACATATTTTGCATGCATATTTAGTATTGAAAAGTGTGTATTCATGTAATAAATAAAACATAAAAAATTACACGACAGTGTAACACAGTACAAAAGCACGACAAACAACACACATATACGCAACATACTTAAGCACATTACTCAAACCTCATGAACAATACTTCTGTCACCATATTTTACTAAACGAAACGTTTTAAGAGATCATAATAATAAGCCTTTATAAAATCATACATCGTCACCATCGTAAATTACTACATGCATTCATTTAACGCGTTTCTATGAATACTAACACACTCTTTTTTATATAAGAAGCTCTCTTTTTGAGCTTTTTTAATATTTTATAGAATTTTTCCACCGTTTAGAAAGGTTGTTTCAATGTGAACTTTTAAATTTGCCCCTGATAGTTTTCCTTTTTAAATTATGCCGTATCAAATATACAGAAAATTATGTATATTGCGCGAGCGGTGAGAAATGTGTTTTGATCATTATTCATGTTTTGAATGTTGAGTCCATCATTGTCCCTTAAATATGAAAAGAAGTTAATAAATACATATGTTTGATTTTGCTCATTCACTTTGTGTTCATCGATCTAAAGTATAACAAAATGTTTTGCCAATGTCCATGACCCTTTAGAACACACTGAGGTCAAGCGTTTCTTTAAGGGAATCAACGTTTCGGTGATGGGGAAGATTAAAATAATTTCTTAAATTTTAGCAGCTCTAAATTAGTAAAATTGTAATAAATTTGTTGAATTAATCTGTTAAGCTATCAACGTGCGAACAAGATTTTTTAAATAAATGCATTGGACGACAATTAGTAAGTGGTCCGTTATTTGCGACCATACGGTACATATTCGCTCTAAATATATGTCATATAAACCGATAATTACGGATGATGAATGTCTTACGTACATTTGAATTATATGAGAGTATGTACTACTGTTGTAAAAAATAGTTTCGATATATTTATTAAAGTACATGTTCAAGCGTTTATATCATACATACACGAGTTGGATGATATCTCAACTGAATACATACATGGGGATTTCGATCATGTAGTCATCAAGCTCTGCTTTTGAATGGACTTTTAATATATAACAGATAAAATTGAAACTGTCATCATCCGTCTGATGATAGTATAAATATATGTCATATAAACCGATAATTACGGATGATGAATGTCTTACGTAAATTTGAATTATATGTACTACTGTTGTAAAAAATAGTTTCGATATATTTATAACAGTACATGTAGAAATCTCACTAGTTGGATGATATCTCAACTGAATACATACATGGGGATTTCGATCATCTGCTGTTGCATGGACTTTTAATATATAACAGGTAAAATTGAAACTGTCATCATCCGTCTGATGATAGTGGCGTGAGTTGTAGATTTTGCTATATGTGTTTAATTCTGCATTTTTATATCACCGTGTGTTGCCGGTGCGTTACCAAAATATCATTTAAAATAAAAGAAGTGAATCATGGAAGTTCCTTCATTAATATGCCAAGGGTTGTATTCAGCTTATACATGTGTATAGCATTGCATGATTCAGTTTTTTCACTTGGTCTAATTATTTTGATCATTATATTGGTCAAAAAAGGACAGCATGACCAAGGAGCGTCTTCAAATTGTGTTATCAGACCTACAAACGTGGACTCAAACTCTGTAATGACTATATATATATATATATATATATATATATATATATATATATATATATATATATATATATATATATATATATATACTCAAATCTGGTATGGCTAAAATCAAGATCGGTAACAGGACGCTTGGAGTACCTAGCGGAAGCAGTCATGTCTACCCTATAGACCTCGGTGTGAAAAGTATTCAGCACAAATATTAAGTTTTGTCATCCGTTAATATAATTATGTTGCAATACTGGTGGAGTCGTAAAACTGGCGTTCTTCGTTTTGATTTTTGTTGTATCAAAGTAAATAATTTCAATTATAGAATTATTAAAACGATGATTCGTACAAACTATGTATGAAGTAGTCTTCTAGCGTGTTTTGGCTATGCAAAAAACTATGTTTGCCAATTTTCAATAGCGATGAATATACGGCTTTTTTCTGAACTGCACGCATGTTCAGTGCACAAGCTATGATTTACGACTCTCGCAGATTTAAGACAATCGAAAAATGTTATTGCAAAACTTATTGTGTGTAAGTCATATAATTTCTGCAATTGTCCCCGTTTAAGATCTCATTGTCTTACGCACTTTGTTATTGTTCTTGCAATTGTGCATGTTTTGAAGGCAAAAATCCCATTCAGTTAGCATATGATTGTTATTCATAAGAGTCGCGTGTTTGAAATCACGTTTTTGTTTTCAAAGCTTCGAAGCGCGATTTTGAAACAACAACTGAGTGCATTCGCATATTATTAGAAGCTATGTATTGGACTACCAATTGATTATTTAAGATGTGTAAACATCAAACTATATTCATTTTTGTAAAGGATTCCAGACTAGGAGTCATCAATAAAGTGTTTTCAGAGCCGCCTAGTACATGCAGTAGAGCACAACGTGTTACATAATAAATTGGTATTCCTTTGCGTGTTATTCTGGAATGAAATGCAAACGTATTCCGTCCACGTAACTTTGACCGATTGTGTGAAAGAAATAAATTTGCAAGCAAGTTAATTATTAATGTCGCTTTGGGGTAAGGCACATACATTTAAAGTCACCGGTCTTTAATTAACGTGTGCAAAGAAAATCCCGTAAAGCATATGTATACACCCTACTAGCACAAGTTTATATAACATGTATTTAATCTCATTAGAGATGGGGATACAGGGCACTGTATTCGATACAAAATACATTTAAATGCACTAAAAACCATCAGCAGAAGATCATTTCCAACAAGACCGAAATTATCTATATAAGAATATCTCACTTTTATTATCATAGGTTCGTCGAAATATTTACTTAACTGTGTTGCAGTATTTAATGTTAAAAGGACTTTGACTAATTTGTATCATGAAAATGATATATAAAGTAAGTAATGCTATAAACTTGTATCACACCCAAGCCTAGACGAAAGATATGTTTATATTGGTGTTCAGATAATTATAACATGATAATTATGTATGCCACTTTGGTTAATAGTAGCTCAATCTATGTAGCAAGATTGACGACATAAACATGAACAAACAATTGGCTTAAATCATTTCAATACAAGTTTGCATTTAAATAATATATTTATGTACTTGAATGTAATGTTAACATATAATACAGATAACATGTATATCCAACTTGGGTCCTACGCGCACTTGACCTAGTGGCATTCATTACGGACGCATGTTATAAATAGTCTAAGTAAATCAATATCGTTGGTCTCTGTTTACATCGGCATTCGCGTGGTTGTGATTTTAATCATGTAGAGCCATATCACATACAAGTGTGTCCTTGTGTTTAAAGAACAGTGTACTCAATATTTGAACACGTGTCGTTATTTTGACCTTGTTTATCCAATAATCTTTGATATGTTCACTTTTCTTTTGTAAATGCATTACGCTTATAATTAAAACGTCTACAAATGAGTATTAAAATTAACCGGCAACATTTTTCAATCAGGGTCAATTGAGATCACGTTACATATCTATAATCAGAGCTCGTTAGTGATGTGTTAGTGATGTTTCTTTATAAACAAAATGTTAATAGTGGGTTTTTTTTCATTGCCGGATCAATGAAAATCGAAACTTTTCGTAAGAGGACTGGGAGTTTTAAAGTGTTCCTGACAAATCTTGATGTAAGAACTAAAGGGATTTTGTTGAATGAATATTCCGACTATGGTTGGCTATGAATTTAGTGATGCTTAGAAAATCAGATCACTTAGCTTTTCTATTTATAGTACCGTCACTGCAAGTGATAAGCTACTGCGATGAAGTAAATCAAAGCTGCTACCTTCATACAAAATAAAAATTTAGGTTATGTTTAGTACTGTAAATCAAACAGTGCTGCCATGAATAACAGTCAAGTGGGATTTTGATGCATACAATTTAGTATCAGATGGCCGATTAAACACAACTCTACGAGCAACAAAAACACGCACAATGCTTAAATACCTTCCCAACAATGTCAAGTTTTTAACCCATATATTATTTAATTTTCATTTTTACAATCAAAAAAGTATACGCCTATATGAAAAGCGCTGTAGATGTCATCCCGCTTCATTTTATTTATTTGTATTGTTTTTCTATTTTTTTAAATAAAATAAAATGGTCTATACATGGCCCATGTTTACAAAAACTGTACATAAAAATTTAGCTAACACACTGTTATATTTAAAGAAGAAATGCAATATACTAAAAACATTAACACAAACATTTCAAATACATATGAGCATTTAGAATATGTAAATATAATAATGTAAAACATAATATGTAAAATGTTTTTACTTTATTTTATATTAATTACTTGATCCAAAATGTAACATCTTAAGGCTTATTTTACCGTTGCAATTTGCAGCGTATTACGTTCATATGAACTTTTTAAAACATCACACTTTGGGAAAAGTCAATTTTATGAATATAATAATACATACAAATCAAACTCGAAGGTGTTTTAATTTAATGTGTTATTTGGTTTTATGTCTTAAATAACATGCTACGATAGCCGATTCATACACATTAAACATAAAAAGAAACGAAAACCAGTAATAATATGCATACCCACATTTGACATTAAGAATGCGATTATTGGCAGAAACTATGTATTATAATTAGTTTGTCAAAACACAGTATACATGTGTGCATGTGTATATGCACAGAATACTCGCGTATATACATATCAGTGAACATAATATTGCAAAGTCCTCATGTCAAAAACATGTTAAAACTGGTTTATATCCCGCATTTGTATGTGGAAATGCACTATGGTGGCCATATTGAGGGTTTATTAACAGTAATAAGTCAAAGGCTGAAGATGATATTTTGTATTATAACTTCTCCGTGTTCTTATGCCCGGAAAGTGCGCACTGTGCCTTTAATGTTGGAGCCACACATTCTGCAATTCCGTTGATCCTTGCCACACCCATCGCATGAGATGAGGTGTCCACATGGGAGGAAAACAAGGGATACCTCCTTATGGCTACAGTACATACACTTCATGATGGTGTGTAATGCAGCATTCTCTCTCACTTTAGTTTTCGAAATGCTATGCTCTGCAATAAGATTTGATCTATTTGCAAAGGTGTCGTGTCATCCATAGTCTGTTTGACAATTCTTCTTATTTGCTTTGTTACCAAATGTTAAACAAAGCTTGTTTTAGTTGTAACATTTATGTAAACAAAAGAAATAGTCTTGTTTTAGCCGAAATCTTATTGTGATTGTTTTAAGAAAAAATATTAAGACAACGTGCTTTTGAATTGTGTGCTTTGTGCTTTGCTCTATTCCTATTTGCTCATTCAACGTCTCGTCACATTGATGTCTTTAGACCTTAGTTATGTCAATATTCACGCCCATTTCGTTGACGCATGCATACAATTTGAATCTGAGTTCTTACCTGATGAAGAAGTTAAAGTAGACATATTCGTCGATGACGTTTGGTTCAATTTATTTGACGTAGCATTTGCAGGCTGTAAGAAAATAATACGTTATTAACTAGGATGCTATTTTACCGTAAATTCCACACTTAAAACATTTATAGATACATACATTATTGATAGATGAAATGTAAAATATTTCTTCGAATTAGTTTTCATATCACAAATTTATTTTATACGCATTCGTGTATGAAAGATAAAGGAATGATGTGTTGATCAATACGGGGCCTTTTGTGTTAGATTGGTTTAGTTATGTTCGCTAATTCTTAAATACTTACATAAGATGAATACTGAACCGCCAACTGTATTAAGTTCACAAATTCTTGTCCCTTCGCACTGAGCAAGTAATCACACTTTGGAGAGAAACGCGCATGCTCAACCCAAGGGTCATCTTCTGGACTCCAATGGCGTAACCCTGGAAACCAAACTCATATTATATCGATAGTCTTCGTTTATAATTATATAAAGCTTAAAATAAATTCGTTTATTGTAAAATGAAACTTACGAATACTTAATCAATCTTGTGTTAATATGTCTCTTAAGAAAATTCGACGTAGCAGACCCAGACAAACTGTATCTATATTCTCACACTTGTTTCCTCGTCTTGGACAAACATTTCAGCAATAATTATTAAAATGCTTCTTTTTATTTTTATGTTCAATATCATCTCAAAATGTTTTATTAATGTAATACAATATGAACTTTAACGACTATACTGATCTTTCGTTGCATTGCAAAATTAAACGAAACGACACGTATCAAAAATACCGTTTTATCAGGTTTGTCTCATAAAGAGCAATATATTTCCTTCCCGTACAATCCAGATTATATTCCTCACGTTTATGCCAACGCTATTGTGAACGCTAAATATTTGTATCTTAATTTTGGCTCGATTGTCTATGTTTCAATTTCAAATAAATGTATACATGTCATGAATTTTCCTCGGTTTGCTTGGCGAAAAACTCTAAAAGTGAACACTTGTTTATTCATTAAACTATTATGAAACATGAACGAACGGTTCTTACCGATTCCACAATGGTAAAATCGTGTAGCATCTTCGCCTCCATTCTGTACCAAGAAATATCCAGCAACGCTCAGAAGTTGTGTTGACACTGCGAGAAAAACGTCTCCAAAAGACTTTAATCTTTGGGGAACCGTAGAAAAAGTAGGATACTTGGGAATTGATGTTCCGCATAAGTTTGTTTGCGTGAGTGAAGACAAATTGTTGAAGGTCGGAAAGTTTTTATGTTGTCTACAAACCAACTGTTGAATTTGCTCACGGAGCGGTTGCTGGGGTGTTGTTGGTAACTGCTGTTTTACAACAGTTATGTTTGCATAATCTGTTTCATATTCGTTTGAGGAAATTTCAGAACTATTAGAAGGTGCCCTTGCTGAAGCAACACAAGCTTCCGTGCTTGTAGCAATATGAAAATCGTCCGACGGATGAACCGCTTTAGTTGCGATGTTTGGTAACACTTTGGATATTTCTTCTGGCTCGACCAATACCCCACTTTGAAGGCCTTTCAGCGATACTCTTCCTTCACTCATCCCGTCACACTGCACTTCATCACCACACACGTTCATAATATCTATGGTCAAACTAAAAGCATAAATTTGTTTTTTATAAGCGTAAACGGTAATATTGTGACATTTAGATTCGTGTTATTCACGGCATCACAAAAATGTAATAACCGCGGGAGTCCAGATTATTTAAATGAGCCAAATAAATGTACGTGCCAGCATTAACATCTGGGTTTTCCCGTCGAACGTACGTTTAAAATTGAACATTAAATAGAGGTCAACTTGAGATTTGTCCTGAGCTTTTTTCAGGTTAAAAATTGTAATCTTAGTATATAAATTAAGGTTTTTACAGTGAAATCAGTTTTAAAAACTAATACGAAAGCTGTAAAAAAGATTATAAATCGCGTTCAACTTTTACACGATTGCAGAAACTAGAATCGCGCAATAGTCATGCAGTATTTCGCACTCAAGTAACTTCATTATCAATGTGGTATGAAAATGCATAAAGCCATTGCTCATGAATGGTGTTTTAGACAATCATACTTTTTCTAGTGTATCACTTTTTCACAAACTATATATGGTCATTCTAATAGTGTGCCAATATTCACTTTGATTATGGTAACTGTTTCAAACTGCAATTTTGTTCTGAATAACATTTGTTTGAAAACAAAGGACTTTGTCTCATGTGGGATCAACTTTCTGCCAATTTAACATTTGGCTGATATTTTAGTGTAATTTGAACTACCGGGTTCGTTATTTGGACAAACAAACCTTATATGGAATAGTTAAGTGTCAATGACAGCGAGTAGATTATGCATATAATACCAGTCAAAGATATGTATATTTGCTATTTCAACAAAATTATGTGGACGCATTTTTATTGTGAAAATAAATAATACTCTCAATAACTTCTAAGTCAGTTATATACGTTAAAATTAATGTTTCCATAAGCATTGCCTTTTGAGCAACACTGGTTTGCATTTTATTTGAAGTTTTGGTTCATGTCTACGCATTTTAGAGGTGCTGTCTAGAATTTTCGAAATATAGATTTTTTATTTCGAGATGGAACTGGAAATAATTAAATTTACCGAACCATTTTGTATTAACCAAACAAGATAACAAACTATTTTATAATTTAATATGCTTAAACAAAGATTTCTTGATTTGTTTTAATCAATTTTTGACGATGTAATGAAAAGAATCTTTAATCTGTGCGTTGATACATATAGTAATAAACAAAGATCATTTATGATACATTAACGTCGTTTTGTCCTTCCGTTCTGAACATGTGTTGCAGTTCGATGTGGTTTCATGTTTCATTCGTGTTTACTGTCTAGACATTACCTTAATGAATATTCGTCCTATTTGTCTGCACGGGTAAATAGTTTAATATTGTTCGACGTCTTTGTTCAATCATACTTGTAGACCGCTGATGTAGTATATAACATTACAATAATTCGATGTGTTATTATCAAAATACCATCGTTGCACGCTTAATCAGTCCTAATTTTGTAGTACTAGTTACCACAAAGTACATTAATCATACGAATTTATATAAGGGCTCGTAACGTATTGGAATTGAAAGGCTGGATTCCACCTTATTCTTATATCAGCCCGGCCACCTTACCACCGTTGCATGTGTAATGGTTTGTCATTGACTACAAAATGAAGTGCAACGTGTTTGTATGTTTTTATTAACTTGTTTAAGGGATTATTCTGCACAAAACGCTTTAAATTTAAATTGGAATATCAAAAATGCGGACATACATAAAATGACATTCATTCGATTAGACGTAAACTTTAAACGTGTCTGTTTACTAGAATGTTATTTTGATCGAATTTTCGATTGCACAGTGTTAAAGGTTATTTATACACTTCAATCAAACGTAATATTGTATTGCCAACTGTTTGACATAGTTTGACGAAAAACATTAAACCTTATTATTATGTCAATACTTGCATCATTTATAATTTCTAAACTCTTTGGGTTTAATTTTGACAGACTTTTAAATATTTCATTTTCTTACTGACGCACGATAACAATAAGGAAAAAAATATGTGATTTGGTAATCAGTAATCCACAACCTTTAATAACGAGACGGAAGTTTGAACAAAAAACCTTATGTTACCTAACACCTTGATAAAAGATACTTCATAGACTACTTGAGAAATTTTTATAAACCGATACTGCAAAATTAAAACTGAAGGCCAACTTATCTGACTGGGTTATACCTGAATATATCTTTATTTCTAAATAAATTGATCTGCGCAAAATTGTAAATAATATTTTTTATAACATCCTGTCTCGTTTATTTTAAAGCATTCCCTGTTCATTTACATAGAACAATTGTAGATAAACGCATTAGACTGTATTTATTTATATGATACAAAGTTTTTATGCGCTCCCTTTATATATACACTTTAATTCCCGGGTGAAAATCAATGACAACCTACTTTCAATATAAATAAAGTCACGACGTAATTCACATAAATGAATATAGACAGGACATTATTCACATAAATGCAAAACGTTATCGATTGTATGGTATTTAATAGATACAGGACATAAAATTTAACATAAATAATACTCACGATTTGAAACACCTGTTAAAATAAAACAAATACCAGTTTCGATTTGACTGGTAAAAGGATTAAGTGTTTCCTTGTTATTTATAGATACACGTAATGGCTGCGTTAAGTTAAACGTGTGCAAAATGTAAGCTAAAGGCAGTTTAGGAATGTTAAATTGATTTTAAATTTTTTGACATCTCAAAGTAGGTGAACTTTTCAGCTGGACCACATAAACTCGACACTCGTGAACTCTGAGCATTTGTTTTCGTTTTGCACGAGTGGTATGATACCACCACAGTGTTCTTAGTGAGGTGCGCTTCAATCGATTAAAATCGACTCCATTACGGAAACTAATACTTTCATCTTAAATGTACTTAAATATATTCATTAATAAAACTCGATGCCAGGCTAATATTCGTAATCTGTATCAACCATTTATGTAAGTGACTTTTATTTTAAAATATATTCACTCCATTCATTAGGATACCCGATTCTTTTATACGAAATATAAAGTCTTAAATCTTTAAACTATGCAAGATCGTTTAAGCTGTGATGTTTGTTAATGATACTTTATAGCTTTTGAATTGTATGTTCTATGTTATTGTTTAGCTGTTATCTTATGTTTTAGCTTTCTTAATATATGTTCCTATATGTACTTGGGTGTCTTGTTATGTTAAATGTGTTTTTATGTTCCTTGGTTTTCCTATTTGTAATGCTTTTCATTGTAATGTTTGTCATTTCACGTTTGTATGCTGTGTTCAATATTTATTTATTCATTACTAAGCTCTGTAGTACTAAATTTGTCTGATATTTTAAAGTACATGTAAGCGCTAGTCTTTTAAAGTAATATGAAGTTACCTCTAGTCTTTTAAAGTAATATTTTATTCATACTCATATTCTCTGTTGTTCTAAACTACAGGATTGTTATAATTATGTTTCATTGTGTGTGCTATATATCATGCTGTTATGTTATGTAATGTGATGTGTAAGTCGGCTTTAAAAGCTTGTGTTATGCTGTGAAATACCCGATTTTATAAATAAATATTACTTGACCTGACTTGTTTGCAAATATATGCCCATGATGTAACACAATACACGGTGTCATTAACACATCATTGTAGGTTTATCCCTATAAAGATCCATTTTACCGAAACCTCCACAACACTAACTATATAAATACAATTTACCAGACTTGTTGTTTACCGAAACCTCTAGTACCCGTCGATACTATACCGTAACCTTAAACATGTTGTAATAAATGCATTGTAACACTCCCTGTAAGATGCCGTAAAATTTTAATTCATCAAAATTTATCTCGTTCCACCCAAATGCAGTTAAATTTGAGACACAGGTGGTTAGCGTGTGGCTATGATATTTATTAGTGAAAACATCATTTTCAATAATAAATAATCATATTATAACGTAAAATCAACTTTTCTGAAAAACAAAATCACTATCAAATATATATATATATATATACATATATATATATATATATATATATATATATATATATATATATATATATATATATATATATATATATAACAAGGTATTCAACTCGAAATCACCCGAAAACAGGGTGTTTCGCTTTGAACAGCCATTACTTCATCAATTTTAAAGCGTTTTTCACGATCTCGGTTTTACCAAGCATTTACCAAAGCCAGGTCAAGTCTTAGGGTATTATGATCACAAAAAACCTCTTGTTTTGCAAACAGATAGCTCTAGAATAGGTCTTGGTGCTACTCTCTTGCAGGAAGGTCGACCAATTGCTTATGCAAGCAAATCACTCGCCTCAAGTCAACAAAACTATGCAATGATTGAATTAGAGTGTTTGGGAATTCTGTTTTTTGGTCTAAAACGATTTCACCAATGGGTTATGGTAAATATGTTACCGAAGAAACAGACCTCCTGTCACTTGTTCCTATTTTTGGGAAGCCGCTTCACATCGCACCTGCTCGTTTGCAGAGCATGCTATTGCAAATGCAGCCATACACCATTGAAATTAAGTATCGTCCGGGTATAGATATTCCTGTCCCAAATACATTGTATAGGAAACCACTGTTGGATATATTCCCAGAATTATCCGAAAAAGCTGACATTCATGTTAATATGGTTATGTCAAATGTACCAGTTAGTGACAGAAAAATGCAAGAAATTAGGCATCAAACTGCAAAAGAAGCGCAAATGGTTACACTGAAACAAACGATTTTGTTGGTTTGGCCTAATTGCAAAAGTCAATGTCCTTCCACATTAACAAAATTCTGGTGTTACAGAAATGAATTTACCATCAGTGATGGTATCATCATGAAAGGTCACAAAATTGTGATACCGCCAACGTTAAGAAAAGCATGCTTGAACTTGTTCATATGGGTCACATGGGAGTAGAAAAATGATTGAATAGAGCACGTACCGTAATGTTTTGACCTCGTATTTCAAGTGATATCAAACAGCTGGTGCTCAATTGTTCTGTCTGTTTAGAGCATCGCAGTTCAAATGCGAAAGAACCCCTTATTTCACAAGACATACCAGGGTATCCGTGGTAAATGGTTGCTACAGATTTGTTCACATGGAATGACAAGAACTATATAGTTGTAGTTGATTACTACTCGCATTACTTTGAGGTCAAATAATTGCCAAATCTGCGAAGTGAAACAGTTATCAATCGCATGAAAGGTATATTTGCTAGAATGGGCATCCCAGAAATTGTTATTTCTGACAATGGGCCGTGTTACAGCAGTGCTGAATTTGCAAATTTTGCAAAGCAATATGATTTCATTCACAGAACATCCATTCCACAGCATCTTTCGGGAAATGGTTTTGCAGAGGTGTATGTTTAAATCTGTAAAATGGATTTTATCAAAAGCAAAAGCTTCCAAAACCGATCCAATGCTAAGCATACTTGAGTACAGAGTCACTCCAATGGAATGTGGTTACAGTTCTTCTGAGCTTCTTATGGGCAGACAGATCAATTATTTCCACGGCTAGGTCAAATTTGCTACCCAGATACGTTTCTCCTGAGATAGTTAGAGAAAGGTTATCTTCTTCTAAAACAAAAAGCAAAATCCATTATGACAAGAATGCGAAATCACTCCCTCCACTTGATATAGGAGAGTCGGCAAAAATTCAGAGCAAAAACCTAAAATGGAAATAGGCTGTTGTTACTGATAAACACAATGATAGATTTCAAATTTCAAGCGTTGTGTCATCGCCGCCCTGTTTGACAGGACCTTAAGAAGAGGACTTTTTAAATAACAAAAAGTGAAGATTTATCGGAGTAGAGTTATATTCAATTGCAATCGTTTTAGGAAAATTTTTATTACACTGGCTATTTTCGAAACAACGTTTAATATTCTGCTGGAAAAAGCCTTATGGCCCTAAATGTTTTAATGGAATTTTTTTAACATCTTGATATTAAGTCCATTACTGCATGCCCTTGGCATATTCTGGCAGCATCAAGATAGTGTACGACGAACCAGTAGCGCACCTGCTCTCGTCTCGTGTCGCCTTTAACACGCGTTACAGTGTATTAGATGCTATAATGTGGCAAAAAGGGCCACAATGTTTTCTCGTGAACGAGATTTTGACTTCTGTCTTCTAACTAATCGCGATAACACGTGTAACCCAATAAACTAGTGTAGGTGGCATCAGACTTACAAACTTAGATTTATCAACCAGTGCTGATGCGAATGACACAAATGAACCTGATCTAAGCCATATGTATCCATCATATATATATGTATATATACTACGAGTGAAAGATAGGAATTTAATAAGTTTCAAATTCAATAAGCACTATATAATGAATACATATGCAAATAAATTCAAGCACAATGTGCATGGTTGACAATTGTTGGGATTGCACACAGATAATGATAATCAATCATCTGCACTTTTAACACGCACGTTTACTATAGCTGTAAACTAAAACCATGTTATCTATTCAATGTTATGAATGGGCAAATTTGGAAATCTTAATAGCAAACGAACATCATATCCGCAAAAAAACTGTAACAATTAAACAAAAATGTGTATACTGGAGTTTTAGGTGAATGAATAAAGGTGAACAGACATATTTAATTTTTACGTCATTCAAGGCAAGTAATAAAAAATAAAAAAATCGATATTAACATGTCTTTATGCTCCCAGAAATAAAA
The DNA here is from genome assembly GCF_020536995.1 of Dreissena polymorpha. Taxonomy (NCBI): domain Eukaryota; kingdom Metazoa; phylum Mollusca; class Bivalvia; order Myida; family Dreissenidae; genus Dreissena; species Dreissena polymorpha. Next base: position 33,622,407 of record NC_068368.1, on the reverse strand, counting down.
TTTCGGCGGAGCATATAGTTGCCAGTTTGTCCTTCCTTCCTTCCGTCACACTTCTGTTAGAATTTCTCATAGCACCTTCAATACTTAACCGATCTCTTTCATATTTGGCATGTAGGTACCTAGCATGCACTTCTACCTTTTGATGAGGTTTGAGGTCACTGTGGTCAAGGTCACTGAAGCTAATAATATATTCTTCTGTCACACTTTTGTTACAGTTTCTCATAGCACCTTCAATACTTAACCGATCTCTTTCATATTTGGCATGTAGGTACCTTGCATGGACCTCTACCATTTGATTAGGTTTGAGGTCACTGGGGTCAAGGTCAAGGTCACTGAGGCTAATAATAAATTTTTCAGTAACTCTTTTGATACAGTTTCTCATAGCACCTTCAATACTTAACCGATCTCTTTCATATTCGGCATGTAGATACCTTGCATGGACCTCTACCTTTTGATGAGGTTTGATGTCACTGGGGTCAAGGTCAATGTCACTGAGGCTAATAATAGATTCTTCTGTCACACTTTTGTTACAGTTTCTCCAAGCACCTTCAATACTCAACCAATCTCTTTCATATTTGGCATGTAGGTACATTGCATAAACCTCTACCTTTTGATGAGGTTTGAGGTCACTGGGGTCAAGGTCAAGGTCACTGAGGCTGATAATTGATTTTTCCATCACTCTTTTGGTACAGTTTCTCGTAGCACATTCAATACATAATCGATCTCTTTCATATTTGGCATGTAGGTACCTTGCATGCACCTCTACCGTTTGATGAGATTTGAGGTCACTGGGGTCAAGGTCAATGTCACTGAGGCTAATAATATATTTGTCCGTCACTCTTTTGCTACCGTTTGTCATAGCGCCTTCAATACTAAACCAATCGCTTTCATATTTGGCATGTAGGTACCTTGCATGGACCTCTACCTTCTGATGAGGTTTGAGGTCACTGGGTCAAGGTCACAGAGGCTAATAATAGATATTTTTATGTGTTTATTAACACATACATTGACAAAGCGCATCATCGGGGAGCATCCATCAGTTTCACCGACATTCCTGTTTTAATATAAAACCAAAGCTACGCATGTTGCATCTAATAATAGTCAACAGCAAAGAAAACACAATTCATTAAGGCAAACACTCATTGAAACCATTTTATTTCTCAACATTAAAGTGTCCTCGAATCGTCGACAAGGTCATCATACCTCGTGTTGTCGTTACTGCCAGCAAAGCTCTGACATTGGGCAATGCCCAGCTATATGTAGCAAAGACGATCTTTATGGCCATACCCAGCATAGCATATATCCAACGAAAGCTCATTCGTATAATTTAAATACATGATTTTAAGCCCTAAATGTTCGCACTGTGCCTTTAATGCTTTGGTTACAAATTGTGCAAATTCGTTGCTCCTTCCCACAGGCTTCACACGAAATCAGGTGACCACAGGTTAAGAAAACCAGTGAAACCTCCTTACAGTCACAGAACGTGCACTTGGTGATGCTGCGTAATTCTGCGTTCTCTCTCACTAAGTCTTGTCTTGTTTTCGAAACATTAGCCTCTGAAATTAGATTTATTAAATTAGCAACACCTCCTGTGTCATCAATATCACTTGTGTATGATCTGCGTAAAATCATTTTACCAAACATAGCTTGCCATGTTTTTGGATATTGAATTAGCACTTATAAATGATAAGGTAGATGTTTACATTTATTATCAGTTTGCGCATTCCAATTAAATAAGTATTTCTACTAACGTTTGCAAATAAATGTAATTCACAGCAGCATAATGTATGCTTAAATTGTCGCCGAGTTATGAATATATTTTTGCAGAGAAATTCAAAATGAAAGTAAAGCATCGTTCATTTGATCACAGTATTCATCCTTTCTATTCCTAAGGCTATCCGAAGAAACGAAAACGAGCCTAAATTGAAATGTGAGGTCGGTCAACACTATAGCACGTTTCAATCTAAATTAAAGAATGCAAAGTTTCTTACCTGATGAACAATTATTATTATTACTAGAAGACAAAGTGTTGCCCAGTTGATTGGTTGAACTGTTTGCCGTCTATTAAAAAATAATAAAGAGACATTCCAGTAACACAGGTGTTCAACCTTACATAACTACAGATGCATAATTTCTAGGAACTTAGTATAGAAAAAAAATAAAACTCTAGAATCACTAAGTTACTGACAGTGTGAACGTCAAATTATTATTTTTATCCTTGTACCAGATGAAAATGGATAGAATAGAAACGATCGTATAAACTTTAGCTTTATACTATCGATATAAATTAGAGAACATGTTTTTTGTCAACTACGGAAAGATAAATTCGTTAAAATGCGATATTTGATCATTATTAATGTGAAAAAGGGAGGAAATAATAGGATAAATAGAATATTATGGGAGTTTTGGATAAATATACAGTTTATCATGTTCGGCTCGAAACAAATAAGCGCTCGGCAAGCCTCGAGCTACATCGGTTCTAAGCCTCGCATGATAAACTTGATCTTTATCCAAAACTCACATACTATTTTCTATATATAGCAATTACAGTTAAAGAACCAGAATTCTTTTATTCACGGTTGCATTGCTATTCAAAAAGTTAACAAACCGTTGACTCTTTATAAAATTTATATTCGATGAATAGTATAATTATAATGGTTATAGTGTTCTTTGTGAACGTCATTATGGTATCAACCATTACAAATAAAGACGTCTTTATTTAAAACGATTTATTACGGGTACAACAAAGGAAAAAACAAATATTAAAGAAACAAACAACACTGAAACCCATAATATGTGATCTCAGTAAGAATATTTGTTGAGTCTTAGTCGATTTATATGCCGATTTCTACGAACGGTTGAAAAATGTTTATTGATTGGTCAATACACAGTGTTGTGTTTTTGTTTGTTTAAATACTTTAATTTATTAAAATGTGTTGTTAATACGTACATTAAATGAATATTTTACTGCTAACTGGATCAGATTTACAAACTCTTGCCCTTTCATCGTCAACAAGTATTCACATTTCGGAGAAAATCGCGCATGCTCCACCCATGGGTCATCTTCCGGGCTCCAATGGCGTAATCCTGGAAACCAAACACATATTGAACAACTTTTGTTTTTCTGGCTATTCATAAACTTCACGTCCCAAATTTCTTAAAAGCATTCTATATCCATATAATATTAAAGTTACTATTAAAATATATCAAACAAGGGTGAAGTAGAATATTACACTTATTCTGTGCTTCAACAAATTGCATTCGACTTGAAAAAGTCCGATAAACATACTTAAAATTGCAATGTTTGTAAAAGTGTTTCTTTTATAGTAAAAAAACTTGATTGTTGAAATGTTCCTGTTAATAAAAAAATTAGCCTCAGCCTCATTATTTTTAAATTCCGACAAATATTTTATCCACTTTAAAAATATACTTTTGCAATATATCTAGACTGAAGTACTGTGAAAAATGCATAAAAATATAATAATATAACAAGAGATTGCCAAGCAATATTGTCCCCTATCGGTGAAACACCACCATTGTTAGTAAAAAATTATTTTGTTGTTGTTGCCATAGCAACAAGAATTCTTGACGTAGGAACAAAATGAAATGACGTGCATAATCTCCATATTGCCATCTATCCATTTTTTAAGTTTCATTAAAAAATATCAAGAACTTTTAAAGTTATCGCAGGATCCAGAAAATGTGACGGACAGACTGACAGACAGACTGACAGACAGACAGAGCGCAAACCATAGGTCCCCTCCGATTTCACCGGTAGGGGAAAATAACTCGTTTTGATCATGTCCCTTATACTAAAGATAATATTCATCAAGCTTATATTTTCACTCATCGTGCATTAAGGTTTGAATTGATTTCGATGGATCAATGTATATTAACTATTCCACTGACTGTGGTGTGCCTAACGAAACCTAGTGCATGGGAGATTTACCGATAAGTGTAAAAAAGCAACTTTCAATCATTTGCCCTTGGATACAAATCGTATTCACCAAGTGTATGTTTACATCTATTACAACAATATATATGTATAAACAAGACTATTGCCAAGCAATATATGTCCCCTAACGGCTCCACCATTGTCAGAAATTTAAACCATTGTCAGATTTAAAAAATAGTTATTTGTTGCCATAGTAACCAGAATTTTTAACGTAGGAACAAAATGAAATGACGTGCATAATGTCTATATTGCCATCTATCCATTTGTAAGTTTCATGAAAATATATAGAGAACTTTTAAAGTTATCGCAAGATCCAGAAAAGTGTGACAGACAGACTCACAGACAGACGCACAGAGTGCAAACCATAAGTCCCCTCCGGTGAAACCGGTTAGGGAAAATAACCTAAACTAAAACAAGAGATGTATTTATCAGAAACTCAATGCCCCCTAATGCGCTGCTTTTGTTTTACCTTTGACGTTGAATGATGACCTTGACCTTTCACCGCTCAAAATGTGCAGCTCCATGAGATACACATGCATGCCAAATATCAAGTTGCTATGTTCAATATTTCAAAAGTTATTGCAAAACTTTACTGTAAGGTTAAAGTTTTGGGACAGACAGACAGACAGACAGACAGACAGACAGACAGACAGACAGACACATACACAGACAGACAGACAGACAGACAGACAAACAGACAGACAGACAGACAGACAGACAGAAAGAAAGAAAGAAATATAGAAAGAAAGAAAGAAAGAAAGACAAAAAGAGAGAAAGAAAGAAAGAAAGAAAGAAGAAGAAGAAAGAAAGACAGGCCAAAAACAATATACCCCCGATCTATTGATCCGGGGGTATAAAAATGTTCATCTCTTTAAAACCATATGGCTTTGCATACCAATTCCGCAATGGTAACATCTTGTAGCGTCTTCGCCTCCATTTCGGACCAAGTAGAATCCAGCCACGCTGAGAAGCTGTGTGGAAACTGCGAGAACCACGGCTCCAAAAGATTTTAATCTTTGGGGAACCGTCGAAAAATTCGGGTACTTGGGCGTTGATGGTCCGCTTGAATTTGTTTGCGTTAAAGTGGATGCATTATTGACGTCCTGAGAGTTAGAAACATTGGTTTGGGGCCTTGGTACCAACTGTTGTGTTTGCTGCCAGGGCCGTTGCTGGGGTGTTGACTGTAAATGTTGTTGTTGAAAACTAATATTTGTAGCATCACTTTCAAGATCGTTTGAGGACAGCTCAGAAGTATTCGGAGGCGTTTTTGTCGATGCTTGCAAAATAGGCACACACAAGTTTGTATCACAATCGTCAGACGGATGAACCGCTTCGGTAAAGTGCCTGTGTACAACTTGGGGAAGTTCACCGGGCGCAACCATCACGCCACTTTGATGTCCATTTAATTTCGATTTTCCAGAGAAACCGTCGATGTCAAGCTCGCGATGGCAAAATGTCGCCATTCTTCAGTGAAAGACATAATAACAAGTTAGTTAAAGCCACACAACTTATTTGGCATAGTAAATTTAAGTATAACTAAGAAACATAGTTTATCTATGCCAATTAGAATATAGAAAGGTAGAAATCCGTTTTTTGCGCTTTAAAACTTAAAAATAATTGCGTTTGTCGAAATGGACGTAAACGTATAAAAATCCTACTTTCGGTTTTTACTTGCTAACTAGGCTATAGATTTATATGTATCTATGCAAATTAGTAGAATATATCTGGTGGTTACAAGGTAGAAATTCGTTTTTTTTTGCGCTTTAAAACTTAAATAATCGCGTTTGTCGAATTGAAAGTATACGTATAGAAATCCTACTTTCGGTACCGTTTTAAAAATAATAATTACATGCTAACTAGGCAATAGATTTAATGACAATTTTGCACACTTTCAAATTGCATCTATATGTACTGATTAACATGTATTTTTAATTTCAAGGTCAAAATCTTATAACAAATAATAAAAATGTGGACTATTTACGTTATGACAGATGGAATATCAAGTAATGTAGTAAAACGTAATAGAGTTACATAAATTATTTACATTTAAGTGCTAGTAAAAAAAAGTAAATCATATGATTAACCAAATTGTTCAATGGTCATGGAATTTATCGATAATTAAAAGTTATTTCATATGTTATACAAGGTTGTATAGGTCCCTGATTAATCAAATATCTGTATGCAACCAAAACCAATTGAACTTCCCAGTGGTAAGAGTATAATTTTCCTCATTCGTCGAAGTAGATAGAAGTTTTCCTTTTAAATCAGTAGATCATATCCCATGACCCCGCAAATGACAGTCGACAAGGAAGATATTTTCGTCATACTCTATAGTTCAAATCAGTACTAACCCTATACGATCACGAGAAAGAAGCGTGAATATTTACCGGTCGACCCACCAAATATGCTATGCGGGTTTACAAAATGTACGTACGCTGGGATTGATATTATCTACAAAGTTGTTAATTCATTAACAGTACATTATTTTACTATTAAGGAATCCATTGGCTCAATATCAGCATGAGCAACGATGTTAAAAAGGCTTAAGCTGTAAACAAATATTTATAAAAGGACTATCTATAAATAGCATGTGTAGTTAGCACAAGCTTTGACATTATATTGACATTATTGTATAAAATATATAAGAAAACATAAATTTTAAGGTAATATTTTGCTGTTTTTGTCTAAAAAGATTCTCAGATGAAGTTCATTAACGACAGTGTGTTCATCATTAGCAAGCCAGAAACAGCTGTTGAAAGCCGTACAGATCTATTCTATTGAATATGCTGTATAGCCTATGTACGTGTTAATAAATTATTAAATACGTTTGCTATTTAATCAATGTACCAATACATATAAACTTTAAAAGGTAAACATCAAACTATGAACAGCAAATGTAATGTTTATTTATCTATTCAATGTGAAAAATAAAATTAAAAGTACTTACATTTATTTACGCCCTGTAATGAGAACGATGTTTTGTAATAATACCAAGCAACGGGTGCAACATTTGATAGCGGAAGAATGTAAGTATGGGAAACCAGCTTGGTATCCCAGCATCGCTATAAATAGTAACATCACACCGGAAATCCCGTATGCCTATGTTTGTGATGATGGAATACCAGTGTGTACACACCGGCTTCTTTTACGCCGTGCTTCTGATAATCGCTATCAGTCTTAATAGAGATTCAAAATCACATTTAAAAATATTTAAATAACATTTCTTTGAACAACATTCCGTTTTAAACACACACTACGAAACGATTTTTCTTTCATTATTTACATTTTCATTCCTACGCAGAACTACTTTGGCGGAAGCATAATTCCCCAAAGGTCAATGTGATGCGTCTTAGTATAGAGGTGACAATAACGTAGTGATGTCGCCATCTATGTATAGAATGGATGGAATACACTTCCATGATGACTGTCGGAAAACCATGACAGAGCGAAATTTGTTTAATTCAATTTTACTAAATCATCACTTTCGTGAAACTCAATAAGTTTTCCATCTCTTTTACTCTCAACGTAAACTATTTTTATAAACACTTCTGTGAATCTGACAAATGTACAAGTAGTACTAAATGGAAAAAATGTGGCGCGTACGACCAATTAAATTTGTCGCAATGTCAGCCATTTTGTAACAAAATGGTGCATAGCACATGGTGTGTTTTTATAACGAATTATACAGTATAGTAATCACTTGCAATCTTTCAAGATTTCAAGATAGGTAAGCTTTCTTTCTGATTATTTATTTAAGCCTAATTAATATAAGTCAATCAGGCAGACTTATTTGATATCTGATTATAATTATGGATTTATCTTATTTTGTAAGGATTAAAGAGGTTGTTGACTAAACTTTACAGTAGACTAGTAAAAACAGTAAAAAAAGTTTTACTACTAGTAGTACTACTATTCAGTACACTCATTTTACAAGGTTAAGCCATTTACACCCACACTCTTTGAGGATTGAGCCGTAACTACAGTAGTCGTGGTGGTGTAGTGGATGAGGTGTCCGCCTAGCGATCGGGAGTTCGTGGGTTCGCTCCCCACTCGGGGAGCGTTCTCATTATCTCCTCCATAGACACCTAGTACTGGTTCTATCCAGGAAACGGACTCGATAATGTCCCTCTGCCTATAATACTCTATAGGGCGCTTGGCAGTATAGATAGGTAGGTAGGTAGGTAGGTAGGTAGGCAGGCAGGCAGGCAGGCAGGCAGGCTGCAGGCAGGCTGGCAGGCAGGCAGGCAGGTAGGTAGGTAGATAGATAACTACAGTAGTCCAACTTGTTGACGCTTTCAAATATTAAGCTACTTGTTATATTGGTAATACTTGGAGCATTTAGCCCATATAAAAAGTATCTCTAAATTCTTTGCGCGTCTTATAAATAAGACTATAAATACAGTAACTACAAAAATAGCGACAGTTAATTCCCTTTGATAAATAACGCCATTTTCAGTACAAAATGGAATAAGAAGTAAGTTCTGTTTTGATTGTTCCTATTTTATTAACTATAAAAGAACTAGATTTCTGTATCGTATTAGAAATTAATTGAATTTCTGCTGTTACTGTAATGGTTAGGTGTATTCATTCCGGACGTCGAGGTTTATCAAGATTTGAACGTTTATACTATCAACTTGCCAATACTATTGGCAATAGAGAATCATCACATGCCAAAAAACGTTAAATATGTCCATTAGAATTTGTCCTTTTGGCTTTTGTGTATACATGTATATGACAAGACGTAAAAATAAATGCTATTATATCATTTTTTTGTATTATTAATTTGCCGCAGTACACTACTGATTTTTTGCAAAAATGACCATTGAAAGTACGAAAATAAAAAAAAATATCATATAATCACAAAAACTATCAAATAAACAGTTTATAACACTGTTTCATATTTCAGATTTCATAAGATTTAATAAGGTTTCATTGAAAATAAATAAACATTTCCTATAATACAATGATGTACATAAAAGCACTCACTGTAGCCAATAAAGGATCACTGTCTACAGCATTATATCCCCTGTCAGATCAACAGTTGGAGCATCTTTTCACACATATGTAAAATTGTATATTTATCCAAGGGACACACTATGCAAAAATTGTTTTTGATTTGCTTATACTTTTTCATGAAATACACGATAGTGGCCCCCTATTGGCGGGTTTACTGTACCAGTTTTTGGTTGACACCAATCACCATATTTAGTAACCTTTTGAGCTATTAATTTTTGTGCTGAGTATTTAAGAATCTATCAGATTCTATGCGCTCTTATATTAAAATTCCTTGCGCATATAATGACATGTCTATATCACAGTTTCGTCTCTTGTTAAATAATTTAAAATAGCTCTACTTCAATGCAATTATATCCAACATTCATCAGTGATAAGCATGTAGCGGTCATGTAGGTCATTTTTCACATTTTTCAAACTAAATATAGATATCTCTGACAGTTACTGTTGTTCTTACCAAATGAATTAATCGTTCTAGCCCGAGAAGTGTGACTCATGTTGATTGGAAAATGGCAATCAAGGCCACAGTATGAGAAATAGCAGTGCTATAAAATGCATTTTTTTCAGACTGGGTTTCAGGTTAAGAAGTCGACAATATTCATGGACATTTTTAGCTTGACTTTTTATATGAAATATATATAGTGGAGCTATCCTACTCACCCCGGCTTCGGCGTGAGCGTTGTAATGTTAAAGTTTGCGTACACATGTACCACCTCAAATATTTTCTATGTCTCTTGACATATTGCTTTCATAATTTGCATACTTCTTTACCAATATGACCCTTACCTATAAACAAGAGCAGACAACTATAACAAGCATTTTGTAAGAATTATGACCCCTTGTTATGCTTAGAAATTGAAACTTTGGTTAAGTTTTGTGTTAAGGTCTACTTTATTTCTAAAGTAGCAATGCTGCAAAGCTACTGCATTCATTCTTGCAACACTTGGTTAAGTTTTGTGTTATGGTCCATTTTACTTCTGAACTATCATAGCTATTGCTTTCAGAATTGGAACAATCGCTATCAATCTAACTGTCATAAGGGACAGGAAAAGTTGCATAACTCTGGTTGAAATTATGGCCCTTTGTTGACTTAGTAACTTTGAATATTTTGTTAAGCTTTGTGTTTAGATCCACTTTACTTCTAAAGTAAATAGCTATTGCTTTCAAATTTCAAGTACTTTCTTATTATCATGAGGGTACTGTACCTGGCGACTTAAATTTGAACTTGTCTTTTGAATAACATTGACTCGCAAGGTCAAATTATTAAATTTTGCTGAAATTGCTATAACTTCTTTATTTATGATCAGATTTGATTCATACTTTGACAAAACAACACTTAAGTGACAAGCCACAATGGACTCCACCCAAACCATAACCCACGCCCCAGCCCAGAACCCCCCAAAATAAAAGACCACACCCCACATTATACCCTCTCCACCACAACCCTACTACAACCCCCCACATAAAAAGATTTTTTTTTAACATGGTAAAAACAAAACAACAAATATTTATTTTTATTATTTTATTTTTGAGATACCGTCCAGCCATCCCTTTTATATGCCCGTTTTTTCAAAATGGGACGTATTATAGTTTCACCCTTGGCGGGCGGGCGGCGGCCCCCACAGCAGTGTCCGCTCTCTAATTCAGATAGTTTTCATCTAATCTTCACCAAACTTGGTCAGAAGTTGTATGTAGACACTATCTAGGTCAAGTTGTAATATGGGTCATGCCGGGTCAAAAACTAGGTCACAAGATCACTTAGTGCATTTCAATGATTTATCATGTTCAAAAGGGCGTATCTTGTGACAGTTTGCACTCTTGTTTATATATATATATTACTGTGTGTGTGTGTGTGTGTGTGTGTGTGTGTGTGTGTGTGTGTGTGTGTGTGTGTGTGTGTGTGTGTGTATAATTTATAATATTACCTTGACCTTATTGAATATGAACAATTTCCCAATGATGGCTTACGTTATACTGTTAAGCACTTTGAAGAGTCGAGCGCGCTGTCTTCTGACAGCTCTTGTTATGTAAGTGATTACTCATTTATGCTGAAATGTCCACGGGACGAAACGGGCAATAATTTATGTTTGGGTTCCTGGCAAAATCATTCGATAATTAGATATGTTTACAGCGTAATAATGAAAACTGCTTGTTTGTTGGTAATAACAGAAAAAAGTGTGGTCTTACTATGACACCCAATGGACTTGAAAATTTTATAAATAATAATTTCACATGAATTATTTAAGCTAGTGTTTACTGTACCGGTATTCTTCTCTCTTTTTTTTCAACAAAATATTGTGTTTGAAAATGTACATTGTATATTCTACAGGGATCATTGATGCTGCTTCTTTTCTGAATTTCCCACCAAAAGAAAGGTTTATAAACCAGTATTGCAAGAACAGGATTAATCGAAGAACTTTTGAAATTGAAAATTATTGTTTGTTGAAAGAGAACAATCAGATTTAACAGTTTCTACAACTATGTGCACAAATTAAAATGATAATGTCCCATTTAAGATACTTTTTTCAGCAACCCCTGTGGTGGAAATCAAAAGTTTACCTCAATGATATCAAGTTACAATATGTAAAATCACAAGGTTTCTTTCAACATTTTAGAAACGGTTTCAAAGTGATTTAAAACTGAACGCAAATATTTTTTTCCACACTTTATAAGAAGATAGTTTGGATGAGAGGAGGAAAAAAACATGGCAATATATATATATATTTTAGTGATAAAACATGATCATAAATTTATAATGTATTTTATTTTCAGCAGAATGTCTGAAGAACTCAAAGAATTCCTGCATCAGAAGAAATCAACTGTTATTCACTTATAATCGTTAACTTTAATAAACTGATGTTTCATAACATCTTTAATTATTGAAACTGTCAATAATATAAACTTTAAACTTAAAAAATCAATAACGAATGATTTGTCACTTAATGGCTCTTGCTTTCTTGGTTCAAAAAGTTTGCGATCGATTTATATTTTTGCGCAACAATCGAAGACGTATTTCGGCCTCTCTTAGACATTTTAGTTCGCATCGTTATAGAAACTTAAAGTACAGACGCTTAACGAATACATTCACAATGAGCGACATATTAAATCAGATTGAAAACGCATGTATTTTGTAAATCATTTGGTCAGATGCTGTAATTGACTATGAAATGTAGTCCGCATAGCATTTAAATAACTTTGTTTTCCTGCTCCTTCATCCAGACGCTTGCTGAATAAAAGCGACATCGCATTTTGATAATAATTGCAAAAGGGATTTACCGAAAATGAACAAAGAATTTTCGATTGAAGCCATTGTATGGTACGCATCGGATTTTAGGTATTGCGTAAAAGCCAAATACAGTCGACTCTGCCAATACCGGACTCTCTGAATACCAGAACTCTCCCGATTCCGAACGATCCAGTTCCGTATTTTCTGTTATTTCTTTGTTAACAAATGTTGAATAAACCGAACTCTCTCAAAACCGGAAACCGAACGGATATCTCCTTGAATTTGGTCTTTTTCAACGTAAAATACATTGAGACTACCGGACGGTCTAAACTCTCAAAATGACCGAGGCGTGAAAATTACATTACCTAGTCATCACAGCGCGTGCAGTGTCACACATTTTGCTCGCGCAACTATCGATAATCGGATTAAATACCATAAAGGTGTCAAGTCGTTACCGCTCTATGGAAGTCCGATTAAATAATGTAAAACAAATTGTGAATGTCTATAATAGACGTGTGGTAACACAAAAAAGTGAATGACTCGATCCTTTTATTAAGCTTATGAGAAACAATTCATTAAAAAATTAATGCATGCCGTTGCGACGATCACTTTCTTGTGACCTTCTAGGGAATTTTAAAAGGTCTTATAGCCATGTGTATAAAGCACCACGCTCACTTTGGGAATAATCAAAACAAGATTGTATGCAATGTTTTTTGCTTTTAATCGAATTAACACACATTTTTTGAAGAATGCTATAAACATATTCATTACACGAGTACAGTTATCACATGGTACATGTAAATGTATATGGTTTGTTATACTCTTATGTGATTTTGTACACAATGCATACAATGTATATTTCGGCAATATGCATACTCTTCATAAACAAGAACTCTCTGAAAACCGTACGATCACGCCGGTCCCCAGACCGTCCGGTTTACAGCGAGTCTACTGTAGGTTGCGTTTTCAATTCGCATGATATTGTATTTCTTTGCGTTTTTAAACATTTTAATAGGGTGAAAGACGCAGATACGCAGCTTATCTGGGTCACTGTTATCATCTGAAACTGCTATCTCAGAGGTTTAATATTTTATTTGTGGTCTTCTTTTTTACAAATCATGCCCCTGGAGTGACAAATTGCCTTACTCAAGAGGCCACACGATTTATGTTCACCATCTAAAAAACGTAAAAATTGTCCAAAACTTTGCACCCAAAAGGTCTCATATTTTTGGCTTAAAATATCATGTAGTGGCCCTCGTCAAAGTTTTGTCATGCCCCCGGTAGGGTGGCATATAGCAGCTGAACTGTCCGGCAGTTAGTCAGTATGTCAGTCTGTCCGTCCGAAAACTTGAATGGTCATAACTTTTTCAATATTTAACATAGTATTTTGATATTTGGCATGCATGTGCATCTTATGGAGATGCACATTTTGAGTGGTGAAAGGTTAAGGTCAAGTTCATGCTTCAAGGTCAAATCTCTAATATATGGCGTCTGTCCGGCCGGCCGAAAACTTTGACAAATTTGCCATAACTATGTTACTATTGAAGATAGCAACTTGATATTTGGCATGCATGTGTATCTCCTGGGGCTGAACATTTTGAGTGGTGAAAGGTGAAGGGCAAGGTCATCCTTCAAGGTCACATGTCAAATATTCTGTCCTTCAGAAAACTTAAACATTTGCCATAAGTTTTTCATTATTGAAGATAGCAACTTGATATTTGGCATGCATGTGTATCTCATGGAGCTGCACATTTTGAGTGTTGAAAGGTCAAGATCATCCTTCAAGGTCAAGGTCAAATTTTGCAATATTGAAGATAGCAACTAGATATTTAAAATGCATGCTTATCTCATGGAACTGCACATTTTTGAGTGATGAAAGGTCAAGGTTATCCTGCAAGGTCAAAGGTCACATTTTGCAATATTGATGAAAGCAACTCCATATTTTGGCATGCAGGCGAACATCATGAAGCTGCACGTTTGAGTGTTGAAAGGTCAAGGTCATCATTCAATGTCAAAGGTAAAAAAAATCCAAGGGAAGTAACAAGCTTTAAAAGGAGTTAATTAGGGAGGCTGTTTTCGGAGAAAATCCGAGCTATTGTTATAGCCTGCTCGTCGTTCGCCGGCGTCATGCTAAAACCTTAACATTGCCTCTAAAATCAAAGTGCTTCCACCTACAACTTTGAATCTTCATATGTAGATGCACCTTGATGAGTTTTACACGCCACACCTATTTTGGGTCACTAGGTCAAAGTAAAAGGTCACTGTGACCTCTAAAAAAAATCTGACAGCTTTCGCAGCCGAGCGTGGCACCCGTTATGCGGTGCTCTTGTTGATATTTTATATCATTTAGCCGGTACAGATCATTTTCACAAGGGAAGTAATATTTTTTTAAAGGATATACACTGTTTCTTCAAATCATGCCCCTGGAGTCAAAACTAGCCACACCCAAGGGGTCAATTATTTGATATATACTTTTTAGCAAAATAATTAAAATTCTTAATTTAATGACAAGGCACATAGGTGTAATACTTGATATGAAAGATTGTAAAGTGTTCTTTTACTATGATTGTTCAACTCTGGCCACATGAAAACTTATTTTGCAAATTACTTAAGATTTTCTTCTGTGAAACAAATTAGCCCACATGTGTAATATTTGGTATTAAACATTCTATATTGTCCTCTAGAAATTGTAAAGTTTGTTTTAAAATCATGCCTCGGGGGAAAAATGTCCCGGAGTCACAGCGGGTATTTGCTCAATCTAGAACCATCTTGTCCTTCTTGTTTTGTTATCCACCTCTGATGATGGAATAATATAGATTTACGTATGTTAGTGTAACTGTCACAACTCCTGTTCGCCTGCTTATGGGTAATCAAGCAGCAATTTTTGAATATCTTGGCACAAACTGTCACCATATGAATTCATTTTCCAGAACCCATGCATCAGCAGATTTAGTCTAAGGTACATTTTGACTCTTCTTTAAATCATACATCCCTTGGAACAAATTTCTTAAAGCTTTGCTCAAGCCTTCAGCTGAAGGTGTCATGCAGAAACACTGTTTAGATCCAAATCCAAGTTGAAGGGTTTTCTTTAAATCTTGCTCAAATATTCACTTCATAGAATCAATTTGCAGAACCCATCCACTGGCTTTGCCAAAAAAGGGTCAGGGTCACTTTTGAAGGTCAAAAGATTGTACGTTTTTATAGTTTTTTTTTAAGATTTTGTGGTATGGGAGGAGACCTACATCTCCTTTTGTGTCAAAAACAATCCATTAGTTTAAACTGTATCTATCATAATCTGATTTTAATGTCGAATGCAAATCTTTCAATTTTCTATTACATACATTTGACATTGCTTAATTATGTATATTAAAATAGTTAAACTCAAGAAACATTATCGGGAGGGAAATTCATCTGCTACTCTTTATTTCTACTTGCCTATACAATACAAGATAAAACATACAATACAAAATTTGACATAAAGTAATGATTAAAGCTGGGGTCACGTAAAATGACATGTCTTATTATAGGGGTCACGTAAAATGACATGTCTTATTGTAAAGTTTTTTTCTTTTTAGACTGGCGAGTTTGCAGTGTACACACCAGCTGCTTTCACCCTTGATTCTCAAGAGTCTAAGGTAACAAAAACACTTGGCCATGTGATTATTAACCACTCAAACATTGGATAAATGAATATGCCAAATATGAGCATATTCACAAATATTCAAGAGATTTTTTGAATTCATCTTTAGCAAAAATATTTAAAGAAAGTTCTTTTTGTGAAAGACGTGAATAGGAATTTGTGTACATGTTTATGAAAGAGTTTTAACGTCTGATCACAATGTCATATGACAGCCTACTAATTTCGTAAAGCATTATCATTTTTGTTAAATATTAAATTAGCATGTAGGCATACCCACCACTGAATATTTGGCGCTATGTAGGTCAAAGTAACACTTAAAGTTCAATGGTAATAATTTTGGATTGTTTTGCGTTTCCAGGCTGTAATTTTGTCATTCATCATAGGCTTTTGTAATTATTTGCCACGAATATTGCCATCATTGGCTGGAAGTGTCTTTTTCTCCATGGTCAAAGGCCCACTTTACTGTTAAAGGTCTATTTGTTCATTTCAAATTTCGTTTGCCGCTTTCAGATTGCTTAACATTACAGGA
This sequence comes from Dreissena polymorpha, assembly GCF_020536995.1. NCBI lineage: Eukaryota > Metazoa > Mollusca > Bivalvia > Myida > Dreissenidae > Dreissena > Dreissena polymorpha. The sequence goes on along the minus strand of NC_068368.1, from coordinate 33,606,044 downwards.
TAAACAACATTAAATCAACATTTCCTGTTTCAAAGAGGCAGTGTATTCGTCACATCTGTGACAAAACTTTTGTTTCTCCTGTTTAGACCAGTGAGTTTACAGGATCAATACAGGCTGCGTTCACCATCTCCTATCCAGATTCTGAGGTATACAATGTTCATGCCTATCATTATGAACTTCTCAATTATCATGTTTTTTGTCGAGCCTGCTAGAAGAAAGCTCGATATAGCAATCACAATGGTGGAGTGTACATGCCTGTGCGGTGTAAGCTCGACTGTAACTTTGTCTTTCATAGTGCAATTTTAAAATAACCACACATGTTCAACATCATAGGACAACGTGTCGCTTGTTACATCTGTCACCCAACCTCAAAAGTCAAGGTACAACTTAGAGATTAAAGGTCAAATTTAGCCATAATGTACAGACCAGAATGTAACTTTTTTCCTTTATTATGCAATTTTAACATAACTTATCACAAGTGTTCTCCATGAGGAGACGACATGTCCCTGTCAACCTACCTCAGAAGTAAAGCTCACACTTGGAGGTTAAATGTTAAATTAGGCCAAAACAAAGCTAGTCTAGGCTGTAACGTTGTCATTCATTATGCGATTTTAAAATAACTTACCACAAATGACCACCATGAGGAGACAGCGTGTCTTTCGCGTGTAATGCCCATCTATACTTCCAATATCGAGGTCATATTTGAGGGTCAAAGGTAAAATTTGGAAATTAAATAGCTTGTGTTGACTGTAACTACATCATTCAACATGCGATTTTAAAATACTGACCGCAAATGTCCACCACAAAAAGACGTGTCAAAATTAAAACCGTCTCCCTAACTTGAAGGTTAAGGTCAGTCTTAAAAGTCAAAGTCTCAATTTGGCTATAAATACTTGTCCTGTCTGTAACTTCATCTTTCAAAATACACTTTAAAAATGATTTACCTCATACTCAATGTGGACATGGCGTGTCATGTGTAAAAAGGTCTAATTACCTCAAAGGTAAAGATCACACTTAAAGGTCAAATGTTAAATTTGGGCATACAACAGATTTTCCGGACTGCAACTTCAGCATTCATTTTGCAATTAAAAATTAATTTAACGCAAATGTTTACCATGCATAGATGGCGTGTCATGTGTAACAACTTTCTCCTTAGCTCAAAGGTTAAGATAACAATAAGAATTTAAAGGTCAGGTCTAAAACGAAACTCGTAAATGTCAAATTTTGGCAAATAGCAGTTTGTGTGAAATGTTACTTCATCATTCATTTTGCAATTTTAAAAATAATTTACTTGAAATGTCCACCATATAGAGAAGTCGTGTCACATGAAAATCGGGTACCCTTGGGGCAAAGGTCAAGGTCACATTAAAGGTCAAAGGTCAAAGGTCAAATATGTGCGTTGCGCAGCTTGTTAAATAATAACAAGTACTATTGACATTGGGTGCGCCATTTTGCTGACAGGCATTTTGCTAGTATTTGATAAATGCATATGTCAAATATAGGTATTTACTCAAAAGTGTGATTTCCTGAATTAATTTTCAAGCAAGAACATTTCAAGAAAATTCCTATGTGCAGGATTTTAAAGTTGATTACAATATTATATGTAAACCTCTCAATTCTTAAAACGTGATTGGAAATGTAAAATGTTCAATTGTATAATGTCATCTGTTTAGACCACCAATACTACATGGTCAACACCAGCATCGTTCAACCTTGCTTCACCTGATCCTGAGGTATGACCACCACTAAGTATTTGTATTTGACTTAAAGTTGTTATTTATAGAGATAAAAACCATCCACAAATTTTAAAATGAAATAATGAGCAAATAGGATTCATGGAATAGAAAAATGAGGGACTAAATATTAATTTAAGGTTCAGGCTAAAATTCTTAATTCCACTTAAAGTAAGTGACATGTATAATTTGACACGCTTTATCTGCTTATTTCTCATATGCATGCTATATAATTTGTTTATCCTAATTATCAAATGATTACTCATTTGTAAATAAATCTCCAAACCCTGTTTTGAATGACATTTCATAGGTTAATTTCAATTCGAGGACCTACTGTCTAAGACGTTTACGGCGACGATCGGGAGCTACAGCAACAACAACATCTGGCAGTCATAGTGCAGTAGTGACGTATGCAATTAGATTAGATCTTTACAGCTTAAGTAAACTGTACTTTCTTATAACATGAAATGAAATTGAAATTATTGGAACTATCCGCAGTTAATGTGATGAAATATTTGGCAATACAGCTTTATGTCAACACCAAAACATTTGTTTGTTTAGTTGGATTGTGTTCAACATAATTTCAGTCATATCATCGCGGTCAGTTAACCATCTCATACTTTCCTGGGTAAGATGGTTTACCAGTAATAAGTGCACACACTTACAGCAGTTACTGACAACTTTCCTACTATAATATGAGGAATAGGGATAATGGCCATAGAAAGGATTTCATGTTAAATCCCCACACAAGTTATTTTGATCAAACCTGCAATTCTCGGATTTATAGTCCAGTGCTCTACAAACTGAGCTAGCTGGCCCAGTCACAAAACATTCTAAAACATGTTATTCTATCTTAGCTATTTCAGTTTTACATGTTAAGTTTAGTGTAAACCTATTTATTTTAGCTCGATTGCATCGAAAGCCTAAGGCTTATTTGCAACACTCATGAGTCCGTTTCCTGGGACTATAATCAGTACTTGGTGTCTATGGTAGAGATCTAAAGAACGCTCCCACGGTGGGGATCGATCCCATGACCTCCCTATCGCTAGGCGAACACCATATCCATTACCCCACGGCGACCTGTTATACATGTTTGGAATATTTACTAATAGATGTTCTTGTTATATATAAATACAATTAATCAGGTTTCCTGCTTGTTCTACACTTGGAAATCACCCATGAAGACCAATTAACCACACCATAAAGCTAAAAAGGGATATTTAAGTGTACTGCATAAACAAGGCCCTACTTTTTCTACATTTTAATACTGTGTTTTATAAGCATGAGAAAACATACAGCAGAAAAATCAGAAGTTTTCCGTGAGATACATTGAAGTCTTGTCTTGCTGGTAGTTTTTCAAACTTGGACTTTACATTTTTAGCTCCACTGGCCAGAGGCCAGCGGGGATTATGTCATGGTTCTGTGTCCAACGTGCGTGCGTGCGTTAACTTTTTCTGTAAACATCTTCTCCTAAAGTAGTGGTCTTATTCTTATGAAATTTCTCAGGAATGTTCCTGGGGTGAACCTCTTTCAAATTTGTTCAAATTATGCCCCTGGGGTCAAATTTGACCCAGCCCCAGGGGTCAAAAATTGAAAACCTGCTTATATAAGGCATATTTTGTGAAAACTTTAAAAATCTTCTTGTCCATAACCATTGGACCTAGGACTACCTTGGTATGTAGTGACATCTTATAGTCCTCTACCAAGTTTTTCCAAATTATGCCCCTGGGGTCAAATTTGACCGTGCCCCGGGGGCCAAAAAAATGAAAATTTGCTTTTATAAGGCCTATTTTGTGAAAACTTTAAAAATCTTCTCCATAACCATTAGGCCTAGGGCTACCAAATGTGTTATGTAGTGACATATTATAGTCCTCTACCAAGTTTCGTCAAATTATGCCCCTGGGGTTAAAATGTGACAAGGCCCCGGGGGATCAAACAATTGATTTTTTTATATAAAAGATCTATTTTGTGCAAATTTCAAAAATCTTCTTGTCCATAACCGTATGGCATAGGGCTTCCAAATTTGGTATGTAATGACATCTAATAGTCCTCAACCAAGTTTGTTCAAATTAAGCCCCAGGGATCAAATTTGACCGTTCCCCAGGGATCTCAAAATTGAACATATGCTTATATTGGACCCTTTTTTTGCAAACTTTAAAAATCTTCTTGTCCATAACCATTGGGCCTATGTCTACCAAATTCGGTATATAGTGACATCTAATAGTTCTCTACTTAGTTTGTTCAAATTATGCCCCTGTGGACAAATTTGACACCGCCTTGGGGGTCACAAAAATAAACATATGCTTAAATAAGGCCTATTTTGTTAAAACTTTAAAAATCTTCTTGTTCATAATTATAGAGCCTAGGGCTACTAAATTTGGTGTGAAGTGTCTAATAGTCCTCTACCAAATTTGTTCAAATTATTTCCCTGGGCTAAAATTTGACCCTGCCCCGGGGGTCACAAAACTGAACATATGGCGTTCACCAGGGGAGATTACTGCGGCCCTGAGGCTGTGACCAACAACAACAACATATTGTAAACATGAAATAAACCCTGTCATTTAGTGCCATTTAAGATCAGATGGTGACTGCTTACAAATTAATTAAAGTAAGAACATGTGTTATGAATGTTTTTCTTATAAACTGAACAAGTCGGGTTTTATTTAAATATGTCGAAAGTAAACATATATTTCGGATGACATGTTAATTTCATGTCTTGTTTGTATTGTTTTAACTAGTTTAATAATATCTTATTGATTTTAAAAACACAACTTCCATGAACATAATTATTTCAAGAAAAGTCAATATATGATACTGGATGGTAAACTCAAACTTGGTATCCAAAAGAAGGTGTTGGAATTAAAGAAGTGCAATGTTCTTAACTAACGTATATGCTGCTTTTTAATAACTAATGATTCATTTGTGAATCGTGACTCATGAATTGTGGATATGATTGTCAATTGCTCAACGATCCATATATATTTCTGACCATTTAATTATTTTCTAAATATTAGTTATGAATTGATCTTAGAAGTCAAATGTATTACTTAATTAAATACATTTATAAATATAAAGAAATAATCTTTAGATTATCATAATATTCTTAGGTCTGTTGGTCTAAGGGATGTGTGGGTTGAAAATTATATTTTGAGATAATTCTTTACAAAGAAACTACTATTGTCCTTGTTATAAATGTGTGTAAGGCTCTAAGAAGGAACCAGAGATTATTAACCCTTTACCAAACACTAATAGGATTTTACGGGTTTGTAGCTGACAACTTTACAAATAATTGTGATAAAAGGAGAAATTGCTCAAGATGAGCAATTTTTCCTTTTATCGCAATTATTTCTACCCTACCTGATCATTTCCTTCATATTTCATTACAATTTAAGTGTCGTCTGCAACCTCTTTCAAATTGGGAAAGTCCAAAATGTGTCGTTTGGTAAAGGGTTAAGGCATTTTGATTCCTATGGGTCTTGTGAATATGTTTCAAATCAAATGCGTAGATTTGATCTTCAGCATCTACAAATATGTGAAATAGAAAGAACGACAATCTCTTTTGGAGAGATAAATGTACCTACGTTATAAGCAAAGGACCTGTGCAACAATTCCCGGGCTTTTTAGTCTGTTTAGTTAACACGGTAGTAACTTTTTCCATATGTAAAAATGCTCACCCTTCCAGCTTTTAAGCGACCAGTGGGACGAGGGATAGAAAGAGAAAGTCACATGCTTGAGTAAATTTCAACCCATGCGCATTGCACGTTCTTTTCGCATAAAAAACAATGGGATGATACAGGGCCGTCATGACCCTCTTGTTAGGGGTGTAGCTTAGATTAAAATAATGTATAGGCATGTGCCTATAGTGCCTGAAGGAAGCTACGCCCCTGAGTTGTTTGCAATTTTGGTCTTCGTCATTATGAAAGACGAAAATTGGTGCAAGGGTTAAGATTGCTTGACTGGAGATTTCATTAACTGAGAATGAAAATGTTTTTATAATGCAGGTTCCAATGCATCATACCAGAGATCGAGATTCTAGACAGCGAGGACGAAGAAATACAAAGCGCTTTACTAGAGTCAATGCAGCACCAGGAACCAAGTACCATAAGGTGATATATGGAACCTGTTCCTGAGAGTTATGTGCCCTTGAACTAAACCATGGGCATGGCTGTTATGCCTGTGACAAAGCGGTTAGGGGGTATTGTTAGTCACCCTTGTGACAAAGCTGTAGTTGTATTTGCCCGTCTTTGTTAAGTTTTGGGGATTTTTAATTAAGAATCACACATGTCATCAAATTAAGTCGCGCCATGCTTTTCATAATGTCCGGTAACTTTCCATCTTACTTTCCATCTTACTTTATTGTCACGTCATGCCACTTCCCAATAGGTTTCCCTGTCTGGCTATTTCTCAATAGTAGTAGAGGTATTGGCTTCAATACCTGCTCATGTATGTAGGGTAATAAAGAGGAGACGATGAGTGGAGTGCACACGATTTGTAACTCCAGCTGCATCATTTACAACGTTATTACCACTGCTTCAAATATGTATTTGTGGTAATAAGATGCAGTAACAGACACAAAATGTACAGTATACTATCAATGCGGAACAATAGGGACAGCTGTTGTTAAAATATTACAATATCATTAAACTCAACTTTTATTTTACATTCAGCGATGATTCCACAGAGCCGTCTGTGGCTGATATCTTACAAGAGTTTTGGGACCGATACATCAAAGATGACCGCACAAACTGTGTGATCTCCTGTTCGAAGCCGTTAGATATTGCCATACTACTATTAGAAAAGACGACGGTCAAGCTTCAAAATAAATTGTTTGTCAAGTTTTCTGGGGAGATTGGTTGGGACCATGGTGGACCAAGAAGGGAATTTTTCCGGTATGCTTCATTATATCATCACATGTCTAACAAAAAGATGTTCACAGCAATGTAGTTGTATTGTTATGTACTATCCTGTATAATTTAACACAAACTTGAATAAAATAATGTAGTAAAACTAGAACATTCAAACAGTAATGGTGCAGTAACAGTACAGAACTATTACAGAACGTGTATTATATTTGTATAACTCAGTACAATACCAGTTCAGATTTAGTACACTACAGGCACAAAGCCTTTTCAATTCCAATAATAACTTGAACAAAACCAGTGTAGTTCTAGTACAGGACCAATCAAGTCTAAACACATTTGCAGATTGGCCTCCAAGGTTCAAAATGTTTTGAAGGACCAGATGGAGCAAAGGTTTTCAGACATGATCTTCAACTTGTGGAATGTCATTCGCGCAGGACGGACCAGGTTTTCACTGCTTGAACAAGCAGCTTTTTGCAATGATGATGGGTTGTGAAGGGGAGACAACTGCTGCTAATGAAATCACGGACCCCAATATTAAGGAATATCTTGAAATGGTAATTATATTAAATCAAGTAAATAAATTAAAACAGCCATCGTGTTTACAGGCACTGTGTTGAATTTAGTCTAACCTGTAGATATTTTATATCCAAGAATAAAACTCTTGTCTGTACGCTGACAAAGGGAGCAGATAAAATAAAGCAATTTACTCTTGAGCATCCACCAACAAATTAAAAGCACTTTTTTAAAATGCATTAATTGAAATTAATGTTTTCAGTTTAATAACAAGAGAACAATGAATGATTAAAAATAATTGTTGTAACATAAGCCTAAGGTCACCTGTGAACTAATCTGGATATGCAAGAATACTATGCTTATGATAATATGTATATTTCAGTATTTGAAGAAAGGAATATGGTTAAGATTGGAAATGTAGTCAATTATCAGCAAGTTGTCACCCATATATCATGCAATCAATTGGAAGCATGATGAGTCCACATTTGGAATTGGAAACATTTTAGGCCCAAGTTGTTTAACCTCAAATTTTATAACCAACAAAAAAGAAGTCTTGTCAACGAATTTAAGTTAAATAAATATTAGGGAGGAAGGCTAACAAAGATGTACTATTTTTACAATATATTGTATTTTTCAGTTGGAGAAAATCACCGACGTTCAGAAAAGGAATCAGTTCTTGGCAAAGTTCGGGGACTGGCTGGCTGACAGGGGGATCAACCCTTATAGAATGGCCGTGGCGGACAAGGGGTCCATGAAGGAGATGGTGATAAAGTACCACGTCTTATATAGGTAAATAGCTTCTGCCAGTTGGTTACATATCAACTCTAGCTTCTCATATAAAAGAAAAACGTGTTTACAAATAGGGATAAAATATCGAATTTCTGCAAAATCTACAAATATGATGAGAAACATTTTAAAAGCAAAATGCACTGTGCTTGAAATGAACCTGTAAGTTTATATATAGGATTAAACTCAAATTCACCTGTGAATAAAGTGATTTATGTACAAAATTTACCAGGTTTGTCTTGGTACAGATCATTTGAGGTGCTTGTCATGTCTTTTACTTTAAAATTATAATTATAGAGAATTTTTAAACAAAAAACACTAACTATTCATTTTATATGAACACTTACAAATGTTGACTTTTTTTCAAATTTTCTAAATTCATACCAAATCAGTAAGCGAAAAGCTCAATCAAGGTTTCACGACATTCAGCTTACTTAAATGGCTTTTAAGCACACATGCCATATATTTTAAGAAAATACAATATCAAAAATATACATATGATAAAAATAACAGCCTTTAAATAAGAACAATGAAGGATAATTAAAACCCAAGCGAACAAGAATATCAAAAGCCTAGATTACACGGTAAAATCCCATGTGCAATATATATAACAAACTTGTACAAGAATCTATGTGATAACTGTTACAAATCAAACAACATATTTATTTCTAACGTTGATTTATATAAAGAAGTGAAACTCCAGAAGCTGCAGCAGCATTGAATTACATCAACATACATAAAACTTGTACAAACAAATTAATAGCAAAAATTTTTTGTTTCAGTTACAGAATATCATCCGAGATTGCCCAATTTAAGGATGGCATGGATGACGTATGCGGCATGTTGGGGATGGTAACAAAACATGCCAGTGTATTCCAACCGCTGTTTTGCAATCGTTCTAAACCTCTAACGAAACAGGAAATGGACATAATCATTCGGTATGATTTCAGTGAGCTCGGATCTAATGCCAGGATATCTTAAGATGAGACTGTCTACGCATGGGGGCTCTTTTTGCAGGACATTGAAGGTTTGTTTTTTTATTGGTGGTTAATTCAGTTATCAATAGCATTTACTGATACACAGGTGCGCAGTTTGATTAAACATTCTTTTATATCTACATGCAAAACAAGTGCCATGGAACTATCGTTTTCAGAATCTGTTGAAACACATTTAACGATAAACTTACCCCTTTTCATTAAACATCTATTTATGCCCCCAAAGGAGGGCTTATAGTGATCTGACTTTCTGTCCGCCTGTCTGTCCGTCTTTCCGTCACACTTTGTGTTTAGGTTTCGAAAAAATGTCTCAGCATTTATGACCGGAATTGTATTAAACTTTATGGGAAGCTTCACTACCAAGAGGAGATGTGCATTTCATCAGCCGGTTCTGGTCGGATGATTTTTCACAGAGTTATGGCCCATTTGAAATTTTCCATTAACTGTACATATAGTACAATTCTTGTCCGGGCTATTTGTCAGCAACAAATGACTAGAAATCAATGAAACTTTATGGGAAGCTTCACTACCAAGAGGAGATGTGCATATTATCAGCCGGTCTGGTCGGATGATTTTTCACATACTAATGGCCCTTTGAAATTATTCATTAACTGTACATATAGTGCAATTCTTGTCCGGACTATTTCTCAGCAACAAATGACTGGAAATCAATGAAACTTTATGGGAAGCTTCACTACCAAGAGGAGATGTGCATATTATCAGCCGGTTCTGGTCGGATGATTTTTCACATACTAATGGCCCTTTGAAATTTTCCATTGTACATATAGTGTATTTTTGTCCGAGCTATTTCTCAGCAACTTATTACCGGAATTCAATGAAACTTTATGGGAAGCTTCGCTACCAACAGGAGATGTGCATATTATCAGCCGGTTATGGTCGGATGATTTTTCACATACGTATGGCCCTTTGAAATTTTCTATAAACTGTACATATAGTGCAATTCTTGTCCGGGCTATTTCTCCCCAACTAAATGTACTGACTGGAATTCAATGAAGCATTATGGGAAGCTGAACTACCTTGAGGAGATGCGCATGTTATTTGTTAGTTCTGGTTAGATGATTTATTTAGAGAGTAACGGCCCTTTGAAATTTTTAAGTTGCTTAACCATCCATGGTATTATTTAGTCCAAAGTTATGCCCCTCAAGACGTTTCCTTTTATCTGAATATATAGTGCAATATTGTGACAAAAAAAAACTTTGGGGAGCATCACCTGTCTCCGACGGTTTCTTGTTTTACGTGTAGTATCACAACTAGAATTTTGCATTTACTTTGAATCAACTATTGTCGCTGAGCAAAAATGCTTTATAATTCTGGTCAAACCGTCAATGCTATAGATCAAATTGTGCAATTGCAATATTGAGGGGTTTTTTTTAATTCAAGGAAATGTGAAACAAGTCAGTAAAAATATTTCGTGTTATGACATCTAGTTTCATTAATATTTTACAAAGTATATATGTTTCCAAACGAAATTAAAAACAGATTTGAAAAATCAATTTCATGTTAGTTTGAAAGGTCTGGATAATTAAAAATAATGTTAATTTAAAAAAGACACTGATATTTTCAAATTAATGACTCTTTTCTTGAAAATCTTCCAAATTCATTGTTATTTTAAGTGCATAAAAGGGATGCCCTAGCTAAATTAAAACTTAATCTGATTATATCTTCTGACGTGATGGTTTATGTTTTGGTGCCGTTTTAAGACAGAAAAAGTATACAAATAAAAGTGTTTGCTTTCATTAACATGCGTAATAAAGGATTATATGGCGGCGAGAGACAGTGAATGTGAACAATGTAAAAATATACGGCTGTTCAGAACTAGTTATATAATGTTACAATGCATATTGCATGCCTTGATAAATATTTAACACATAACAATTTATAATTCAGATGGAATTGTTCCAACAACAAGGGAAGAATTGCTGTCGTTCATTTCCGGAGCATCCAGTATTCCCTCCTTGGGCTTTTAAAAGCCGATTGAAATACATTTCTATATGCAAGAAGACTGAGTGACCCGTCTTCCATATGCATCAACATGTTCTCTGGACTTGTGGCTGCCTAGAGGACAGAAACCAGAGAGCTTATCTACCCTTCTATTGAAGAGTGTTAATGAGTCAATGGGATTTGTTTAAATATGAAAATCGCTACACAAAAAAGGGTTAAACTACAAAAAAACACACTATGAGTCTATTTATGCCACCAGAACCTCCTATGTTCTGAGGGCATATTAAAATCGCACCGTTTGTAAGTCCGTCCGGATTAGTTTCCACGCAATAAATCAAGGAGTTTTCATCTGATTTTCACCAAACTTGGTCAGAAGTTGTATTTAGATGATGTCAAGGCCAAGCTCGAAGAAGGGTCATGCCAGGTCAAAAACTAGCTCACTGGGTAACGTAGTGGCTTTTAAACATTCAGCATGGTTTCCGCTCAATAAGTCAAGTAGTTTTCATCTGATCTTCATCAAACGTGGTCAGAAGTTGTATCTATATGATCTCAAGGCCAAGTTGAGACATGGATAATGCCGGGTTAAAAACTAGGTCACCGGGCCATTTGTAATATTCAGCATGGTGTCCGCTAGGTAATTCAAGTAGTTTTCATTCGATCTTCACCAAACTTGATCAGAAGTTGTATCTAGATGATGTCTAGGCCAAGTTTGCAGAATGGTCATGCCAGGTCATTTTATTGCATTTTTCTATCAGTTTAATTTTGTATTTTTTCCAAACAGCGCACGGAAGTGCGTATTTGCGTTTTCCCATCTACGCCCATGTCAGTGCAAATAAAAGTGTTAAAAGTGTGAAAGATAAAAGTGTGTTAGATTTATTATAAGGTGAAGTGATTTAAGGTCGAATTGAAGTTGGAAAGACATAAATTATTCAGTTAAACTTCTGCTTAAATCGCAAAACAATCAATGTCTGTAGCCATGTCATGAAACTGATTTAAATATGAACCAATTAGAAGAAGGCATTACGGTGTAACGTGTACGCGTACTTTTATTTAACATGAACATTTAACACCGACTTTTACCTCACTAGATCTAGTATGCTAATCTTTGTCGATTTAATAAGCATATGTTCAAAACAGATATGGTGCAGTTTCTATTGACTCTTCTTCGTTTCAGCAAGTTTTTATGCATGTCTTTTTTGCACCTCTGTCTGTGTTGTTTTATGTACTTACATTCTACGTTACATAGAACGGTATAATGTACGATCTGTATCAATATTATTTATGTACAGTATAAAAATAAAAGATGTAATTTATTTCAGAACCTTTAAATTGTCACTTTAGAAACAAGAGGGCCAAGATGGCCCTAGTTCGCTCACCTGAGAGGAGTCGGTTCATTCAATCTTTACCAAATGTCAAACTTGACCTAGATATTGTCCAGACAAACATCCTGGCCAAGTTTCATCATTATTTCATCTGCGATCATGATCAATCTACCTATTAAGTTTCATGATCCTATGCATAAGCATTCTTGAGTTATCATCCGGAAACCATTTTTCTAAGTTGAGTCACCATGACCTTGACAGCCATTGTGTGAATACTTTTTTGGATCTGTGACCTTGACCTTTGACCTAGTGACCTGATAATCAATAGGAGTCATCTGCGAGTCATGGTCAATATACCTATGAAGTTTCATGAACCTAGGCATAAGCGTTCTTGAGTTTTCATCCAGAAACCATTTTACTATTTCAGGTCACCGTGACCTTGACCTTTGATCTTGTGACCTGAAAATCAATAGGGGTCATCTGCGAGACATGATCATTGTACCTATGAAGTTTCATGATCCTAGGCATAAGCGTTCTGGAGTTATCCTCCAGAAACCATTTTACTATCTCAGGTCACCGTGACCTTGAGCTTTGACCTAGTAACCTGAAAATCAAAAGGGGTCATATTCGAGTCATGATCTATATACATATGAAGTTTCATGATCCTAGGAATAAGCGTTCTTGAGTTATCATCTGGAAACCATTTTACTATTTCGTGTTTATGTGACCTAGATCTTTGACCTAGTGACCTGAAAATCAATAGGGGTCATCTACGAGTTATGATCAACGTACCCATGAAGTTTCATGATCATAGGCCTAAGCGTTCTTGAGTTATCATCCGGAAACCATTTTACTATTTCGGGTCACCGTGACCTTGACCTTTGACCTAAAGTCCTAAAAATCAATAGGGGTTTTCTGCGAGTCATGATCAATGTATCTATGAAGTTTCATGATCCTAGGCATAAGTGTTCTTGAGTTATTATCCGGAAACCATTTTACTTTTTCGGGTCATCGTGACCTTGACCTTTAAACTAGTGATCTGAAAATCAAAAGGGGTCATCTGCGAGTCATGATCAATGTGCCTATGAAGTTTCATGATCCTTGACATAAGCGCTCTTGAGTTATCACCCGGAAACCATCTGTTGGACGGACTGGCCGACATGAGCAAAATACTATATCCCCTCTTCTTCGAAAGGGGGGGCATATGAGAAAACTGCCCCCCTCCCAGCAGCCATGTTATTCAACTGACCAGAACCATGTTTTAACTCAACTCTCGTAGCAAGGAAACAAATGTTCTGAGCAAATTTCATGCAAATTGGGCAAAAAATGTTACTATTACTGTGTTCACATGTTTTTACTATATACATATAGAGAAAAATGCCCCGCTCACTGGCGGCAATGTTTTTTCACCGATCCCGACCATTTTCAAACTCCTCCGAGACATCAATAAAACCAATGCTTTTACCAACTTTCATGATGATTGGGCAAAAATTGTGACTTCTAGAGTGTTTACAAGGTTTCTCTATAGCCAAATAGGGAAAACTGCCACTATATACATATAGAGAAAAATGCCCCGCTCACTGGCGGCCATGTTTTTTCACCGATCTCAACTATTTTCGAACTCGTTGGAGACATCAATTGAACCAATGTTTTGACGAACGTTCATGATGATTGGGCAAACATTGTGACTTCTAGAGTGTTTACAAGGTTTCTATATAGCCAAATAAGGAAAACTGCCCCGCGCACTGGCGGCCATATTTTTCAACGGATCGGAACCACTTTTGAACTCAAACAAGATATCATTAAGACAAAGATTTTGACAAAGTTATATGAAGATTGAGCATGAAATGTGACTTCTACAGTGTTTACAAGTTTTTTTTTTGTTTTTTTTAAGTAGTGACCTAGTTTTTGACCCGGCACAACCCAGTTTCGAACTCGGCCAATATTTCATTGGGACAAAGTTTCTGACCAAGTTTCATAAAGATGGGACAAGAAATGTGGCCTCTAGAGTGTTTACGAGTAAATGTTACCGGACGGACGGACATACGACGGACAAAGACCGGTCACAAAAGCTCACCTGAGCAATCAGGTGAGCTAAAAAAACAATGCTAAATTAATCCAGAAAAGTATAACATCGGTTTACTATGTAACGCTTTGCACCACAGCAGACGAACGCAAACTGTATTTTACGCTGTTTATTCTTCCGCATTTAAACCAGATGCTTTACATCGAGGTCGTGTTATTGATTTTTATCATACCACCACATTGATATCGGCTTGATATCCTGTTGCCTGATATCTTTTTTATATCACGGTAAACAGGAAGTTCATATATCAGTCATGTGTGGAGGCTACTAAGACTTTAGTACAATGTTTTGTTTTATTGTAAAACTGTATCAGATTTATCAAAACAAACAATTTGATACCAATATGTTTTACATTTAATCCACAAACAACAACAAAACAGAAGAAAGGTATTTAACAAATATTAAGAATGAATAAATACATGCTGATTACGTCATGTAACAAACGGACTATTTTTTTTTGACACGCCTTCATATGCAAACATCAAAGGTCAAAGGTTATGTCAAAAGTTCAGCACTTAATATAAACAGACCAAACAAATAAAACAAACAATAAAAAAGCAGTAAAAATAGTAAAAAATAAAATAGTAACACACTTCACAATAAAACCCAATGTAATATGCATTAATTAATCAAATAATTTTAAATCATAAATTATTATTAAGGTTACATTTGTCGTCTTCTACAGTTTGCCAATTTTGCCACATGAATAGTGTTTGATGAGGCTCGTTAAAAGCTAATTTCTTTTGAAAATAAGGACTTAAACATAAAAAACATATATAAATACAATAAATAAACATTACCATGTCAGACGTTGTGGATGGAGGTAAGTTTGACATTGTTTGGGACGGTTTAATGGAGGAAGTTGTTATGTCTGAGGAAGATTTTGCCAATCAGTTTGGAATACATCCGAGTTTGTTTAATGAACAATTTGATGAAATCACGAATGCAAATGTCAATTTAAATAAAAGTTATTAAGAATCCCTTACTGAAACAAAATCAAAAACTGAGAACGGTGAAAATATATCAGACGCCATAGAAATAACAACCGAAGATGTACAAAAATTAATTGAGCCCGAAGATAACAAAAACACTAGCCGGAAAACACTGGCAGATGTCAGTCGATTTCAAAAATATCTTGCCAAGGCAGGCGGTTGGGATGGCTCCCAATGAGATTTCGTCGCATTCAGTCAGGTGCGGTGGTGCTGCTTTCTGCCATGTCATCGGATTTCGACCAGATTCAATCACATTCCTTGGCGATGGGCTTTCACGTTTCTGTCAGAACCACTTATCTAATTACATTCGTGCTGATACAATGTAATTCCATCCATGCAAATGGAAATTTAGAAATGCATGTATGTCCTACTAGTGTAAACCTACAATTTACCCGTATTTTAGTTATTTTATAATAAAACTATATTGTTTGTTTTATATTCACACATATCAGCGAATATTTAAGCATGTTTTAAAATGCGTTAATACCGAATTGGTAGAATGTATATATCTTTCAAATTAGTTCATTACCCTTAGCGAGCAACTGTTTGATTTGATTTATTTTGTTATAACTCGCGCTTTTAGTTTTGGAGTCATATACAGAACAGAACAAAAATGTATGTACTTTAATATCGTATATCGGAAGACGTAACCATGGTTAATAAATATATTTAATGGTCATTTTGAAAAGAAGAAAGTGATAATACAGTAATAAGAAGTGTACATGCAATCTAACATAATTCATGACAGTGGTGGCCTGGTGGGTAAAACACAAAAAAATAATCGCAGTTTACAAAGTATTTATATATTTATATATATACAAAGTATTTATTCCTTTTTAATCAAAGGAAAGTGACCGAATGCAAAACAACATGGCAGCACTATGTAAAGTCTCATAGTTAACACAATAACACGTTTGCTTTAACAGAAACATACAAAGCGCTGGCGTTTTGTATCACTCCGGTTCAACGCACATCGAACTAACACATTATAATTCATTGTACAAATAAATAAAAATACAATTTAGTAGCTGATTTCCAAGTTATATAGGCACGCTGGGGTTTTAAAGCTGTAAAACGTGACATGTTAACAATACAATTATATGATCGAGAACAAAATATCAATATCTCTTGGTTAGATATATATATGCGAATCATTTGTCATACGCACGTACATATGAATCAACACACATATACTGAGTGTAAAAGAGAACACTTCTTCCTCATAATCAAAACTCTAATGTTATTAAATTCAGCCCTTTATAGACATATATGTATTATGTTATGTTTTGTATAATGTGAAATATAACAAGAAAAGCAATTTATATAATACTTTGGAAACATATTTATAGCAAACGCATATTTGTTTATAAAGCACACCATATTATGTAGATTATTATGATACTGATCAGCATCAAATTATTAATTATAAGTGGTACGACCATCTAATACATATAATTTCTAGTCTATTTCATTAGGTTCATCTAATTATTTTCATGTAATTACTAATTGGTACATAGCTTATATACTGTTATAAAATTGCAACACATGTTCCCTGCTCTTACAATCCTCCTCACAAACTCATGTTGGATTGAAGATGTTTGCGAGTGCAGAAATAAATGACTCATAAAGCAAAATGTTCTACATCGAAGACATCTTGGTAATTATCTGTAAACGAATATAACAGATGCAAACATACGATATTAAGCCCATAGAAACACTGTCGATTGTTTTCGATTCACAATCGCTCGGTTTCTTGAGCGCCGCGGTAAAAGCGACATCAATTAAAAACGTTAATCACAGTTTTTAAACAGACAAATGAAAAAGTTTGTGAAAAGAATAGATAAATAATCAAAGATCTTTATTTATGATAAATTTTTTCAAATGCTGAATCTGTATCATGTTACAATGTGCTGAATGTGATGATATCTCACGTTTGCATAACAAATTTTGGCACTTCTTCTGATTTCATTCAGTTTGAATAAATCCCTAGATGTGATATTGACAAGTTAAAAAATACAAAAACGAACTTTCCTTTGAAGAAAAAATCGTCCAGGGGTTTCCATCTTTTAAATACTTTGACTCGTCTGCTTCAAAATTTATCTTTGGGCATATGTTCGTATATTTTTACTGATAACCGACGCACAGACATGCACAATGCTCAGAAGACTTCATAATTCTTCGACGAAGATCAGATAACAAGCGAAATGTAAACACACAGACGTTTTAACGGCCAAGACCAATAAACAATTACCCGCTCTTACTTTTTGAGACGACATAAATCCATTTTTATCATTTGTCAGATTTTTTATTTGTAATGTAACATAAGACATGCACTGTAAATATGTGCATACTGCTGTTGCACCAAATATATAATTTCTTACAGAAGTAATTTACACTTCGTTCCTCGTCAACTTAAAATAATTAAACTCACGTTATTATTTTGTTGTATTTTTACAAACATGTATACTATCAATTTTGTAATTGGAAAAATACGTTGCATACGTTCTTGAATCAGTGCATTAGTTCATTCATCCAGCGGTTGAAATAAAGCATTGCACAATTAATTTATTAGCAACCAAATTATTCAATGTCTGATATAATATCTTACTTAGTTTTTTGTGTTTCTTGGTAATAGTATTTGTTTGCGAACAGTCATCTTTGTTAAGCATATTAAAACGGAGCTATCAAAACGAGTTGCGTAAAATCCTTCCTCTGGCTTAAATGTTTCAATAAAAGAAACACAAATGCATTTTTATATTACTTAAAATTCATTTTTTTTAAAGACTCTGCTAATAAATATACGTGTAAGAGTGAACTCCAAAAGTGCAGGAAACATGTCGCAAACTACATGTAGAATAATTAAATTGTAAGTTATTTTTTTTACAAATATTAATTCATGTAGTAAGTATTCCAGTGGCACTTGTTGTTACAATGTGTATCTGCTTGCTATTATGTATTTTTGTTTACAGATTTGAAATAAATTTAAGTGCTTAAATAAAAATTCCCTCTTTCTCGCTAGTTGTTTGTATTTATATATCATAAGCTCTTTTAGGATTTTACCAAACGCTTACGACCAGCAACAATTATAAATTATTTACAATTCAATTACAAATTTAATGAAAAAATGTACAAGCATAATTCAATAATGAGAGCTTACATTAATTCATTAATTAGTAGGATGACCAAATCTCATATAAACATTATATTAAGTAAGGCATTTTTTATATATCTATTTTTCTTACACTTATTCATCCCAACGTGTTTTTATATTGTTTTATTAAACTTAGGAACAAGATGTTTTAATATTGTGTGTTTTGAAAGGATAAAAACGGAAACAAAAATCTGTTTACTTTGTTTATGTATGAAGAGCACATCTGAAAATTTAAGACTGATGATTCCATTTGTGGTCTGGTATAAATGCGTTTATGCAGTACCTGAAATTTATTTTTTGATTGCTTGTTAGCCCGTGTTATAACACGTGTTGCAACGTGTTTCTGACAACTGAGATACTATTTAGCAAACGTAAAGGCAGATAAATAAACAACACAGATGACTCGTTTATCTAATATGAAGCAACAAAACACTCACGAGACCATGAACATGTTTGGCGAACGTGACATGAAACATAATCCTGTATGCCTTTTATCGATATTTTCGCTTTTTTACCCAAACGATATGACGCCGTTTGCTTCAATAAAGTAACTGATGCCTACGCTACGTCAATGAGAGGGAGTTCTCATTAACAAAACAACGATCTCTTCTCAAAGGAAAGGCTTACGAAGCAAAACATGAACAGCAACACAGGTAACACATTATACAATCATACAAAAACAAATAAACTGTTCGGGAGAAAGGTCGAGCGAAAGGTTTATGCAGTGTTCAGCAATTTGGTTTACGACTGAGTGTAAATCTAAATAATCCCAAAGCACGCATAATGCATAACAATGCAAATAAAATGGGGTATAAGAATTAAAAGAGATTCCATGAGATGCAAGTGTTTACAGTATATGCGAACAAAACGCTGGTCTACTTTGATACACTTTGCAGAACACTCATATTATCAAAGAAATAAAACATAATACGTTAATTATGATCATAATGATCTGTATTTGTTTTGTTGTCGACACATGTAGAACGAGGGGACCTAACATTTTCATATTTATAACAACCAGTATGTACTGCTTTAACAATGTATTGGTCTGTTTAAGTATTAAATGTGTAATTAAAAACTCCCTTTCTTGCAACGCTCATTCCGCGCACATTGCTGATTTGCCAGAACTGATCGAGCAAAAATGGTTCATGCTCTATAAAAGCTTCTCGTAAAAAATGTCTTTTATTATGGGTGATATAGCGCGTGCAGAGCTCACAAAGCACAAAGCACAAAGACAATTGATAACTTGTTCAAAAAAATAACCTTAACTATGAATCATTTCTTAAATATAATACATTGTAATAAATGATGAAGTCTTAACATTCGTATGTCTCACTAAGATTGGTTTTATATTTTACTAAACCTACTATTATTTACAAATAGTTAATCTGATTGAAACAAAAACTCACACCAAATATACTTCTCATGCCAACACAGCTTACCTCGTGGCAAAATAACAATGGCTGCATCTTACATAACACTGCAAGTCCACACAGAAAGATATAATTGTGTATATCATGAATAATTCTCAATATAGTTTTATTACCATTACGATTTGATGTTTCAACACGCTTTACAAAGTGATTGATTTAAAGATAAAAAATAACGCAAAATTCCTCTACCGTATGTTTCTTAGGAAGTATACATACAAGTTGTATAACTAATTAATAATAACACTTTACCACATCTTTCTCCTCTTTTACAGATTGAAATGGTAAATGTATAAGACCGTTTCTCTATTTTAATTATGAAGATTACTAACCAATGCAATGCATATAGAATCGAAACCCCACTTCCAATAAAATGTTATATGTTAGTTAAGACGTTTGTAGCATTTTATTAAATTAACTTGGCAATGAAGAATAAGAAAATTAATCTTATGTATTTAATACATTGATCGTCCTTTGAAACAACAGTGCATACTTACTGTTATTATTATCACAATAAATAAAAGTAAATTGATTATTAGGCCTATTTGTATCAAGGCAATCGATTAAATACTCATTTGTATTACAAATACGAAAGAAAGAACTAACTATTCTGATAACCACATATATGCCAAACATTATTCACTTAATATGGAACAACAAACATAAAAAGGATTAACAGGTACGAGAGCTTATATACAATAATATCGTACATACCTAATCATAAGTGTTGATTATCTCATTTGTAGTTTGCAATAATCCATTTCAACAATAAAACAACTTCGTTATATTACAATATTGGCATTATTTGCATATTTACTAGAATTATGATAATAAGTAATGTGAAGACACACGTTATTTTCAGCGTTACATAATATATACGGAAATATTTACACGTTATTCCATACAGAAATGTAAACATTTATCATACTACATATTGCTGTATTTTTGGGAGAGTTACTTAAACTCTGTTCGGGACAATAATGATTTGTTTTTCGAAAATAGAACATCGAAAAATCCCTTTAAACATGCTAGTGATCTCTCTTATAAATTTCACGTCCATGAAACTGTAGATGATCGGATTGGCAATATTATTCAGAAGATAAAGCCTCAAGATAGAATCATAGAACACTTCTTGATAGCCCGACAAACCATTCCAGAAATCTTCAACTTACGTAGTAACCACCAAGAGTGCCATACACGGTAGATAGGTAACAATAAAAACTATCGTTATTGTAAGCCTCATACGCGTAATTTTCCGTTTATGTTTTTCTTTGCACTTTATTCCTGAAACAGTATTGCGGACAAGCGTATTTGATTCTTTCTTACTGATTTGAGCTTTACTGAATACTATAATACTTAACGCTGGTCTTGATTCAATCAAGATTTTTGGCGTGTCCAAGGTTCCCCCTCGTCAAGAGCGATCACATGATTATCTGACGCATTCTTTGTCGGTATAAACCGGGTTTCAGCATCAGCTTGTCCCTTCGTTGTCCCGCATTCTTCATCTGCATTTTCATCCGCGCCATCGATGCTGTCAGAATTCATTACACAGCAACATATATATTTTGATTTGTGAAGAGTTATCATTTCGTCCATTCTTCGAATTTTGCGGCAAATAAGCCCATACACTAGGAAAAGATATATTACCAACACAGCAAAATGGAGAACATTGTAACCAAAATATTCAGTCCCCAAAATATTGGATTCAATGTACATGTCGTCGATGAAGCATTCACTTCCTGTACTGTTAAAGCCGTCCACGGTCTTTGGTACCGAATGATTGCCATAGATGAATACATACGGCAAGGAGAAAAGGGTTGCAAGAATGGCGGCAATAATGCAGGCCTTTCTGTCCCCATAATCTATGATTTGCTTTTTCAATGGACGACATACTTATAAATAACGGCTTTCAACAACGAGCAATATTAATACCGAGCATATAGTGCACGAGCCTATTAAAAAGGATAAAATCTTAAATGTGACAACACTTGGGTAATTGAAAGGAAACGTCAGATCTATGATATGGTAAGGTAAATTCACTAAACACACTGACATATCAGCCAGGGCCAGGGATATGATGTACACCCTTGCACTTGATCTTTTGAACTTCAGTGTGAAGACCACAGCTACGCACGCATTTTCGAGTATTCCTGACCAGTGTTGGGAGAAACATGGCCCTTTGTCGATCGTTTTCTTTATCGATGAGCACGAATAAAGCATTCCTTTTTATTGAAGCGGTTGTATTATACATTTTATTGGTTGACGTTGCCATTTCTATGACGTAACATGAAGTACGTTGTCATTAGCTTGCACAACTACGGATATCTTTAAATTTGAATTATTTACATTTTTTAAATTTGTGTTAAGCTGTTCGATTGTAAGTATGTTTTCCGATAAACAATCCCAAAGTCAATCCACAAGACGCTAAAATAGTAAAATGCTTAGCTTCCTGATCATACCGAGGCGCACTAGTTCAATAAAAGCCCTGTTATCGTCGTAGCAAAATATTTAATTGAAATACTGTGTTCTGGTAAATATATAATAGCTTACGAAATGCAATTCTTCATCCGTAACTGTCTACATCTGTATGCTCGTTTATATCTGAAATCGAATAATTATTTAAGTGCTTGCAATATATGATTAGATAGCTTGACTTAAATCTATGGCATTATAATATGGCATTATTTATTCCAAATATACTTTTACTATCTTATGATAGTAACGAAATTGAAAATTATTGTGAATCAAATACGATAATGCTGAAGTTATGGCTGTTAGAGGCGATAATTATCAAGCGGATAAATTATAAAATATCAAACGAAACGATACATATGAGATTCTAAATCACACTTTATATAAATCTAAATAATATTTAAAGAAACGCAATATATCTTCCTATTGATGTAAATACTATGGCTTGCGTAGAGCATGGTAGCTGCAAGTAAAAATGTCGATCTTACAAAGAAATAAGTGAAACCTAACACACATTTTATTATATTCAGTTCTGTTACAGATAATAAGTTCAGACCGGTTCAACTTGTATTGATATATGTATCTCTGTTATTAGTCCGTAGCTTAGCAACTATCTAGACTGATATATGGGTCTCTGAAAGTGATACGCATCATATTTACGAGTCACACCGATGGTCACTTTTATTCAAAAGTTGCTTACGTACCGTCCACACGCTTATCTTTTATCCTGATATAAGAGGCACTTCTATTGAATCACTGTTGGATGCGTTTACACCCGTAAATTTAAAATGCGATTTTACTTAGGAAGATAATCGCGTTAATAATATACAAATAATTATTACTGAAAATTTTAAATTACTAACAAATTACAAATTTAACAATCGTACCCGGCCGCTTCATCCTTGTTTTTGTTTAGTTGAATACGATATACTATATTTAAACAACTGTTTTAGGAGTCCATGGTGTGGTGCGTTTAGCACTTCCTGTTAAAAAACACTCTGAAGTACTGTTGCATCGTGGTAACTAGCCATAAAACCATTACAATAATTCCCTCATATTCAATATAATTGTTTATTTATTTGCATGTGTTTTATTGTATACTCTGTATGATTAGACTGCTGACAAGTATGCAGCTAAAGTTCAATCTGTAAAGCGGTTGCCCTGATATATAGAATGTATCGAAGCCGAAGACTCCCCATAGAGCCTTGACTAATGACCATCAGAATCTCGAGCATTAACAGGTAAAGATCTAATATACTTCATAATTTCATAAATCTGTACTTTAGCAAATTGCTCAGCGTAATTGACCTTCAACATCTTCTGTACTAGTAGTGGTAGATTTACAGAGGGAATGCATCACTAAAAGGCTTTAAACAAAGCGTAATATTATGATTACATCGCATCGTTTGTTTTAATGAAAACATACATCTTTCTTGTAACAAAACAGCAAATCAACTGCGATTTCGAGTCGCGTATTTTTATATATGCATATACTGTTTTGTAGTCACTGAATGTATCTTTAATGGTTGTGAACATATTTAGGAAAATATATATATGTCCTTATGCATTCATTATCTGTTTTCTACAAGTCATTTAAGACACAGCGTAGAATGAAGATTGTAAATTGGATGTGCGTATTTACGCATTTTCTTTTATAAAAAACTGCTTTATGCTACATTTTACTGCGCTTGCTTTAAAATCGTTCTGTTGATATAAATGATAAAGGTTATACGCCGTACGATCTAGTCCTCACCAACATCTGTACAGCATTGGAGAGTCGTCGACAGTATTGAACATTGTTTGTAAAAGCGCTGTCAAAATCTTACATTCCATGTTCATAAATCCTTTCAACTGAATGGCGAAAAATTAAAAAATGTGCAGGCGTTGTTCGAATATAAATGTAAAGATAAGTATTGGCTGCGTGGATTCAACGTCATATTTATCTCAAAGGATTATATGATGACACGCATACATTTAATTATAGAATGACAATATTCTGCGATGATACATGTATCACCAGCATATGGATGTTTCTAATTAATATGTTTCGTTTTTATTATATACCTGTTAAATGCTTTTAACAAAATACAGGTTTTATCAATCGTTAAAATAAAAAATCCCGTATTACGCTACTCGCTGTTTCCAATTTCGTATTACCATACTAGCCGGACTACTTCAACCCATTTAATGACGTCACATTACACGCACCGAAAATAGAAATATTTTCTATTACGAAATATATTACGTAGTACATCGTGTGACGTCATTTCTGTGACAAAACACAATAGTTTTATCTAAACTCTGTAAGGACATGTCGGACGTGGTGTTTTTTAACAGTAAACATTGTGTTAAAAACGTATTTTGGAGTGTGTGTTTATCATGCATAAATGTATATTTCGATAGGAATACAATAAAATAGTGTGGTTTAAACTAAGTTTCGATAAAGACAGGGAAGATAAAAGTGGAAGTGCATATCGTTTTAACGTTTTTGTTATAAACATCGGCTTAAAGTTGTCAACGTAATTGTTATAAAAATTGGATTAACGATGGCAATCAGGTAACTGTGTTGGAAACCTGTGTTTTCCCGGTTCGAATGTTTACACGTTTATTTACATAAACTGTATTCATACGCGTCTTAAATAAACTATGGCGTACCGTTTCAGTCATTGTTTTTTCAGTTTTGTTTCAGTAAGAAATACATTTGTTAACTGTTTTCATTAGTTGTTGTATATAATAAAAGGAATATTATTTTAGTCAATTGTTCCAAGAGTGTGTATCACTCTCGTGGCTTGTGCTATTTCGCATCACACTCGAGTCTCCGCCTCTCGTGTGATACGTGATCACACAAGCCACTCGAGTGATGCAAACTCTTGGAACAATTGACTAGCGTAATATTCCGTATGTATTCGAGTGAGATAACACCAATTACTTCAGTATGAAAAAATAAGTAACTTGTCGAGCTGCATCTTAATTAGAGAACTATTGCAAGGTGTGTCATGCAAGGCAAGAGATTATATGCAAATGCAAAACATCTATTCGGTTTGCTATAACTGAACAATGCAACGCAGTTTGCGTTCGGTTTACGGATGACCGAATATTGAACTCAAATATAATAAGATGTATAAGGGGGATTGAATTAAGTCAACTTACAAACGCACGATAAGTTTAAAGAACAGCTTTACACGCGACATGTCAACAACATTGTTTTAGCGAGGAAAATAGAACAAGATCACAAGGTTAAAGGTTTTTAATAATTTGTAATATACACAATAAAACAGCACATGTATACTGGTTGTACAAGACAAACTCAAATGAGTATTGAAACAAAGGTAAGCACTTAATATACATAATAGGTTTCCGGTTTGTGTGCAATAAGATTGTAATTTTGGATTTCGTTGGCACTAATACAACACACTTATATAAGTTTAAATGATAAAGCCTCAATGTTATTTATCATCATAATTATCTGTATAATCATATTTTTAGCAAACCAGTACGCACATCTAGTCTTGCTTCACAGAATGTATGTCAAAGCAAAAAATGATAAAGTGCACATCTTTTTCATGAACATTATTGTAGGTAGCTTAAATACTGATATAAATAGAGCAATTAATGTTTCTTGCTTACAGAATACTTCTCGCAAAGCTGATCTTAATAGATAAGATATGTTTGCGAGTAAAAAATAATTGCTTCATTTAGCCACATGTTTATCCAGGTAAACGTCTATATGATACCCAGTCTACGAACGTAAGATATAGAGGTATGCGTTATGAAGCCCCCGAAAACACAATGAATCGTTTTAGATTAGCATTCGATCGGTTTCTGTTTGTACGACCTAGTTAAAAGCAAACTCAATGACTTACATTAATCACACTTTTCAAACAGATACATTTTTGTTAAGTAAAAAAATAATGCCAGAAAAATCAAGCTTGTAATGCATCATATGTATTCTTTTAAGATTCGAGTTATTGTTGCTCTTTCAAAAGTTTTTTTTCAAGACGCAAATAAATAATGAAGACGGTACCTCTTAAACATGCTGAATATGTACCATGTAGAACTATTTTGATATACAATATAATGTTGGCACTATTTTAAATTTAATGAAACCTACTAATTAACATTGAGAAAAAACAAACTCTGCTAAACAAATGACCTGCGATGCATTCCTGACGTTTTTAGTTGTTTTCAATTGTCAAATGTCCCTGTATGGTAAATTAAATGTATATTTTATTACAAAGTAGAATGGAAACATGTTATCGTTCTTATCCATTACATATAATTCCCATTCATTCTTCATGAAATTTCCCATCGAAAGGGACTTGCCACCTCCCCCAATGTGGAAAAAACGCTGCCTAAAATACAAACATGACCATTAATATAAAGCTGATTTTAAAACATTGTAAAGATTGTAAACTAAATGTTGGCAAGAATGAGACAGAGATGTTAATGATATAATTTAAAAATATTTAAGAGAAATAAACAGGTTGTAAAGATATACATTAACTACCAGCTGTAAATTGCGAGGTACTGCTTATTCCAAGGGCCAAAAGTAAGTCGCACGTCTTATGACAGGTGTCTCCCTTGACAAAGGCTCTACTTAGTGGTAGTTAATAAAGTCTGTGAAACTTTGTAAAAAAGGTTCAATAATGAATAATTACTATTGATTTTTCGAATGCCTTGTCAATTATTTGAGAAATTTAAAAAGATTCAATAGATAACTGATAGACATTACTAAAATGAAGTCTTTTGTGTAATATGGAAGTTTCTTTTTCCCCATGAAACACATAATAGTTGAGATAAAACAAGAGGAAGTTGTTCATCTACTTTCAAGTGTACCATGGTACTTAAGGCACACTGCTCTACAATCATTGTGTACGCTAAATGACAGATGTATTCATATTGTAATATCAGTTGTTTTTTCAATAGTTCAGGAATGGGCCCAACATTTTTTAAACTTAATTTTTGATATTTTAATGTTGTTTTTTTATTAGAAAAAAAAGATGAAAGTTTTTTTTGTCTCCATTAATGGGAGTGGGGCATATAGCAGCCTTACTATCGGCCCACTCGTCTGTTCTTCCAATCGTCTGTCATTCTATTTCTTGATTATTTTTTTCAGAAAAAAAGAAAATATTTGAGGATTGAGTTTTATCATTCAATTATTTTGCATGACATCAATTCAAATGGCATACAAGAGATATGATCATTTATTTCAATAAGATGAAATGTTGAGTGACCTTTTCTTATTACACTTTAGACGAAAGTAACCAGGGAATTACTTCAAGACAAACACACGTTTGAGTTATATAGCTTGAACTTTCTGAAGAATATTTTATAAAGAAATACAAATTCAAAGTCATCGTAATTTATAATGATGTAAAAGCAAACATAGGCAAGTACATATTCCTGTTTTCATTATGTGTGTGGTTGTTTTTTGGACAAGCAGTTTACATTGCTTTCTTATTAAGTGTCATTTTTGCTTATGGCATTTTCTTGTCATTAATATTTTGTTTGCCAATGCTAAAATTGTTTTAACATTATCTGATAAACTGCTGTGAGTTTACCAGTAAAAATAACAAGCTTTTAGGCCAAAAAAATAAGTGTTAAGTTTTCAGGTCCCACTCCATAGATTTTACAATTTCTGCTTTGATTTTTTTATCAATGGCAAACAATTGTATCAAAATATAGTTTTTAGATTTAGGTTTTAATTATAGGTTGTAAATACTTAACATGTGTTTGGAGTCACTATGTCACATCAATTACTAATTCTATTACTCTGATCACAATTTAAAACTTTACGCATGACTTTTGTCTTATTATCTGTGGGCTCTGACAAAGGCTAATAACTCTGGCCCGTAATTTAGCAGATTTATTCCCATTTCATTCTTAGACAAGTCCGGAAACTGCGTGCAACATTATATATGTATGTCTACTACAGATATTAAAATAAAACTACACATTGGTTCACTTGTTTTTAAAGCAATCACTTACTAAGACACATAACTTTGACGAGCTTTAAAATGGAATTATACCAGTGTGCTACTTAGAGAAAAGTCAGTAAAGTAAGACGCCAGTTGAAAGTTCTTTAAGGTCACCAAACATGGTCCGAAAATATGTTTGTGCGAAACAACTATTTTTATGAGGTTTTGTAATGGGCCCCTTTGGTCAAGGTCAGTGTTGCAGTAAATAAATTCAGATAAGATGAACATATTGTGCTGACATTTTGTGTTAAGGTAGGAACATACTTGTATTGTGAAGGATTTCATTTAAGGACAGTAGGTGAAGTTCACCATTGCAAAAAATAAAAAAGATTTTGTACTGGATAACTTTAGTTTAGATGTATTTATTGTGCCTTTGTTCTGTTTGTAAGTAGTTTACTTGAAGACCTAGGGTGGGATTGCATTATAGACCATTAGGGTAAAGGTAATGGTTTCAGCTCAATAGCGTGAGTTATGATGGAAGACATGCTTCAAACTTTATTAATTTAATTAATTGTTACATGGTTAAAAATCAAGTTTCTTAGCATGGTCACTTTTCTTTTCCTTTTTCTGGGTCTCGTTGTTGTTTTGATGCTGTAATTGCTGATCCTATAGCAAAGCCAGTACCTGTGTTGCTGCTGACTGCTGTTGCTGATGATTATTAATGCTGCTGTCTATGATGATGGTTTCAGTTATACAATCACTGTTTACTGTTGTAACTTCTGTTGCTGCTGATAATGGCAATACTGCTATTGTTTCTAATGATATTGTCACCTTTTTGTCAATTTCAGTTGTTCGCTTGCAAACAACTTATGTTAGTACCACGCGTTGAAAGTCGGTCTGCTCTTAACTACGCTAGGATCGATAACCGCCGCTTTGCTCAGCAAAGGTCATTCATAATCTGAGGATATTATTAGATGCTGATAAACAAGTATAGTGGGATTTTGTGTTACCTCGTTCATAGTGCATGCTGCTATAGCGGGGTTAAATTTGATATGACTGGGAAACATTATTTTGTTCTCAACAGATAGCGGTGATCTTTTGTATTCATGGGTGCTTACAACGCAATAGTAGAAGGTTAAGTTTGTTTTCATTCACAGTTGTCAATCATTAAAACGTTGAACGAGAGTTCACCAATTACTACAGGTATACTACAGACAACAACAAAAATGCTATAATCGCTATTAACTACTGTGTTCGTTAACTTTTTAGTCGCATATTCACGACATTGAATGTGTGTTATAATTGTCAAAACACCCATTAGTGTAAGTGTATAAAAATTATACTACGGCAGTACCCCACATTAGTGTAAGTAGATAAAATTGAACTACGGGAGTGCACATCATATTTGTCCTCACATGTGTTATTACGAGTGTATTTCTTCACCATCGAAATATATCGTATTTTAACATTTGATGTACACGCAGTTTTCTTTCGACACTTCAAATCACACTTTCATAGTCGCGTCATGCGAAAATGGGTCTTAAGCGTTTCGGCCAGCGCATCTTAAGCCAAACCTGCAAATTTGCGCAGTCTGGTCAGAGGCGATGCTGTTTGCTATAAAATCACCCAATGTGTTAAAATCTCATTATGTATCTCTTGACTAGACTGAGAGATGCGCAGGCTGAGTGGGCTATACATATGATGGGCGCATACGGAATAAGACCCGTTTTCGCATGACGAGGGTCTTAAACAATCTCATTGCGAATTGTAACTGGCACATTGTAGCACAATGCTTTCCGATACAAAATTCATTTCAAAATAGCAAACTTGTAAGTAAGGGCATCCTTTACATGTGTTTAGGAACGATTTCCAGACGTGCCGACCGGCATACATTTTTGGTTGGATAATTACCCGATTTTCCTCTTATCGTAACACTTTACTAATACTGTTTGTTTTCTCATCTCAAAAGCAAAACTACGTTTATCGATAGTTAATTATATATTCCCTGGACGATTTAGTGAACGAGTACTGACCCTGAAGTTCTGCGAGATGGATTTTAACGCGTAATTGTAACTGGGCCACCATTTGTGTCGTTTGAACATAAAGAGAGTAGTCCGGAATTCCTTACACTAAATAGTGATACATCCATTGCGATGAGCACAGACACAGTGCTGTAGCCAAAGTTCAGAGGTTTAATCTCGGATCAGCCTATACCATATTTGAATATTTTCTTGCGTGTTTGCTGACTTTATGTAAACGTCATTTGAGGTGAAAAGCTGGGTAAAGCAACTACACCGAAAAAGCCCATTAGTGCTTTATACCCATGTTGAGGTTAGAGTTGTTGACACCGTGTGAACTGCTAGAGTAACAAGAAATGCATATACAACAAAGTACAGGTTAACAGGGCTGTCTTTATGACTACCTAATTCGTGAGTAAAAAGTATTGCTCGCAGATTTATTTTTTATTTATTTTCATCAATTATTTAATTGTATATTTAGAATTTGCATATGGTGTCAAAATCAAAAGTTTTGAAAAGCATGTCCATAATAAACTTATATCCCTAGTAAGATAGATATTCGATACCATTTGCATCATACTTTCTGTGCTTTCTGAACGTCAAAAAAGGATCATGTTGTTGTTATTTTGTCTAAGTTATCTCTATAAAATAAATAGGTTGATGCAATTAGTTTATACAATAAAATGTGCTCTGTGTAGGTTTGGAAATGAAATCTTAATGATCCGTCCTCTGTGAAAAGGGGGTCTAATGCATGTGCGTAAAATGTCGTCCAAGATTTGTCTGTGTAGTCTGCACAAGCTAATCATTGACGACACTTCGCCTTAAGCTGATTTTCGCTCCAAAGGCTTATCTGGGACGGCACTTTACGCACGTGCATTAAGCCCCCTTTTCACACAGCACGGTCATCATATATGTAACGTGAGTCATGCACAAGCATTCATTATTTACGCCATTTTAACGATGAAGTCTAATACCGAGAAAGTATTCATAGCAAGTTCCACGAAAAGTAAGGTTTTGTCCGCCAAGTGAACCAGTGAAAATTGCATGCAAGAATGAACTGATGGGAGTTTTTATTGGCGTCGTAAATGTTGGCAAATGTTCGGCGCAAATATCCAGCTGTTTCTTATCAACGTTTTTGTAAGGTGTTTTCAATAAATAGTTTTTTGAACATTTTGTTTGTTTTTGTCTTACTCTGTTTGCATCGTGTAAAACCACTATACAGAAACTTTTGCTGAGGACTTTATTAATATTATTATTTTACGGTTCGATAAATATATGTGCATAATGTCAAGTCTGCATCTGAAGAACAAGTCTTATGTAGCATTTATGAAAAATAGATTAGTAAAGCCTTAGTCATCAGTAAGTCGATCGTCGGCCGATGTGTCCGATTTCCAGGCATCGGGAAGACTCGACGGGAAGACTGGATTCCCTCCCGGGCCCGACGTCGGGAAATTTTTTAAGTGAGACTTAAAATTAATCCGGATGCCGCCTGATCCTACCAAATGAGCTGAAAAATACGTCGTCCGCTGATCGGACGGTTATCGGTCTCTATTTGTGACTGAGGTATATTAGCCACTAAAGGTGTGTACCCAACCGTGTAAAAAAAGCTTACTGATCGACGACATCATATTCATGTTTGTGTTTTCCTTTATTTCTTAAACGTTCTATATGTGTATACCACTTACGATATGCTGTTGCTTTCTTGTTTTATATTCGGCATTGAAGTTCTCGTAAAAGCATACACACCGCTAGTCTTCTACAAATATGAATGTGTCTTTTAAATATATTTTCAAATACGATTACACATTGATTGCTCATAATGCATGAATAGTACATGAAATCATAATGAACATTTTAAATTTACATTACGGAGTTTAATAGTGGTTGATGTCAAATAAACAAAGCGTGAAAACTCTAATTCCAAAATAACGATATAAAATCTCATGTTGAAATATATTTGTGCAGATTTTAAAGAGACCTTTTCACGATTTGGTAAATGGAAAATTGTTTCAGATTCGAAAAGTTTCGTTGTAGTTATGTAATTGTCGAGGTAACAGTAATACTGAACATTTACCATGCTCTAATATATAGAGCATATTTGCATTTTTGGATGATTTTATAACCTGAAAATGATCAAGCGAACGCGAAACGATTGAATAATTTCGAAAGTCCTGTTGTTTTCGTTATATTATGTGACACTTCGAGGATTGCTTAAATAATGTATACAATACACAATTGGCTCTATGAGGACGGATTTCCAAGTGCTAGTAGTTCGAGTCCAGATTTTTATGTCTTTATTTGTGTTTGTGCTTTTTAACTGGAGCGTTTTAGTTCCAATGTTTTCCTTTCACAATTCAAACATTTAATGTTAAACTTTCATAATTGCGAAAATCGGTAAAAAGTCCCTTTAATATCATTGTCATGCATATGTGTTTATGCGCAGTCAGTGCATGCATTATTCATATGGCAAATGCATACGGCAGAACATACAGTTCTAATTAATACAAATGTAACGCATTATTCGTTATAAATAAAAGAACATTCAAAGCAAGCGTCCAAACTTATTATTATCTATTTACAAGTTTTAGAGCTTGTTAAAACAAGCGAGGCTCGTGATACTGTAAAAATAATATTTGTACACGTATTATACCCACTATTTGATTGCATACATTCACTACAACCATATAATAACTTAATGAAATTACAATACGATAATTATCTGCATAATGAATCAGACTAGCATATAAGAATACGTAATTGCATCATGCTATATGTAAATAAATGTATTGTCAACGTCAAATACTGTAGTCGGTAGATATTTACACGATATTGAAACACACAGGTTACAGCACTATTTCAAAATGAAAGTTGTTGTATTTTGGGGACTGTTACTTGAGCTCTGTTCAGACCCTTGTTGATGCGATTTATCGCATACGGTACACCCGAAAATCCCTTTTAATATTTTAACGACCTCTCTTCTAAATTTCACGTCCATGAAACTGTAGATGATCGGATTGGCGATATTATTTAGAAGATAAATTCTTAGGATCAGATCATAGAACACGACTTCAAAGTCCGACAAAGCATTCCAAAAGTCATCATCGATTGCGTCCACCATAGAGATTGCTATAAACGGTAAATATGTGACAATAAAAACTATCGTTATCGTTAGCATCATAAGAGTAATTTTTCGTGTATGTTTCTCTTTGCCCTTTGTTCCTGATATAGTATGGCGGATAAGGGCATTTGACGTGGTCTTACTGATTTTAGATTTTTTTAATCGCCGTTCAACATACTGTAACGCAAATCTCTGTTCAACGGTGCTTCCAGTCGTAACCAAGGCCTCCTTCTTTGATAAAGCGTTCACATCATTATTTGTAGGAGCATATGTCGGTACCACATGGGAATCATCATGAACTGTTTCTATTGTTGTCCCACATTCGTCATCCGCAGCTTTATATTCAACAGACCTTGCAGACGTAACAGTGGCCGCCTTCAAATCATTATCTGTATCATTATATGTTGGTAACAACTGCGTTTCAACATGAACTGTTTCTATTTTTGCCACACATTCGTCATCCGCATTTTCATCTGGGTCATCGATGCTTTCCGAGTATACTCTACAGCAACAACTGTCTTTCGCTCTATGAAGAGTAATATTCACATCGTCCATTCTTCGAATAGTGCGAAATATTAGACCATACATCACGAGCAGATAAAGAACCGAAAGAACGAAGAGGAGGATAATAAAACTGAGATATCCAATCCCCAAAACGGATTCTTCAGATTCACTGTACGCGTCGTCAATGAAGCATTCACTTCCGGTTATGTTATAGCCGTTCACGCTCATTTGAACCGAACTGTTGCCATAAATGAACGCATACGGCAAGGAGAAAATCATTGCTATGATTGCGGCAATTACACACGCTTTTCTGTCTCCAAAATCTACAATTTGCTTTTTCAATGGACGACACACTTTCAAATAACGGTCCAATCCAACTACAAGTAATATTAATATCGAGCTTAAAGTACATGAACTTATTAGAAAGCTTAAAATCTTACATGTTACAAAACTTTGGTAATTAAAAGGATACGTCAGATCTATGATGTGGTACGGTAAACCCACTAAACACACTGACATATCCGCCAAGGCCAGGGATATAATGTACACCCTGGCACTTGACCTTTTGAACTTCAGTTTGTAGACCACAACTACGCACGCGTTCCCAAGCAAACCAATCATCATTAAGATTACAAGAATTACCAATGTTGGAAGATATAATACCCTTTGTTGATCGTTTTCGTTTTCGATGAGCAGAAATGTTGCATTGCTTTGTATTGATCCGGTTTGATTATACATTGTAGTGGTTGAGGTTGACATTTTTATGAGGTTTGCATGATCAACTATTGTAACCCTATAAATGAATCTTTATATATTTCAATATTTAACATTAAATAGTGTCTTGAAATTGTGTTAAGATTTAGCCATTACCACGATCTTTGTTAAGTATCCTGATAGAAACACGTACATTCAATTCATTGTGTTAACAAAAAATCCAAAGCTTCCTTAACGCCTTGGTTCAATCAAAAGTGTTATCATGGTATCAACAGAATAAAACACTCCTCTCTCAAATAATTTGGTTTCCTTTCCAGATTATGAACAGTTTGAAGGCTATCTGATCTCGAGTGGTGGAACACAGCGACTTAAGAGTTAACGAAAGCCATGCTTCATGTGGTTCAGGCAAATATATCAATCTGCATGATAGTCTATATCTGAAATGAATAAATATGAGTTAGCTTTTCATCATAAATTGAAATGGCTACATGTTTTGTATACGTTTAATCAAAAGCATGACGGCATAATAATTGATATATTACTAATCGATGATCTGAATTAACATTAAATTAATATGTGAATCGGATCACGAGATAATATTGATCTAATGGCGGTTAATGCCATTGTTTAATGCAAATAATTAATCGAACGTCAATCAAAAATGGTGAAATATAGATTATAATCTATAATACACATTGTACAATTCATATGAATTAAAACATGAAATATTTAAAATAATATTAAGGCATGTGTTGTATTTCTGGGTAATAATATAAAGGTGAATGTTGAGCTGTAAACACCTGTATATTCTATTTATTAACAATACGTAATCGAACATAAATTCGGACGAACCCACAGGACTTAACTAGGGTGCCATGTGAAATCATGTATTTCACTTTACAAAATACTTTTGTGTACACGTTATAACTGGATACATTGACACGAGATTACTGTTAAGAAAGAAATAATTATGTTTTTATTGTAATCGTGTGCTTTTAATTAAAGTATTTGTGTTATAATCGCTATACATCGTTTTAGGTTTGAATGTAAAAACAGCTTACCCACATAGATACTTGCGATACAAAATAATCTATACACGTTACGGGTATTTTATGCTATGGTAGTATTTGCATATATCTATATATAGATAGAGATTAAGGTCATGAATTGAAGAAGTCCATCGATAATATAATTGAGAAGTAAACGATGGATTTTCTTCTATGCAAACATTCCAACACAAACAGCGTACATATTTTAAGTCACCAATGTTTCGATGTTTATAATTAATAGTGATACAATATAAAAAATGTATCAATCTATATACGTCTTATTAAATTATAATATTATAACTCATTAAAATACACAATCCAAATATGTTATGAAAATCTATGTTTCATTGTAAATCGTTACATAATGGTTATTGAATTTTACAATAAGGGATTTATATTAACGCAAAACCGCATCCTTAAGTAACATAAGATATAATTTATTGAGTACTTACTAAGCTTTGCATGTAAAATAGTTTCATACTTTAACAATTGAGGTATATATATCATTTTTTTTAAATACACAAACAACTTGCAAAACAATACGTATACCTACCTTTATGATTATTGCAAATTTACTTCCGGAATTAAACATATAATTCGAAAATATTGATAATTATATTCCCACACGTTGATGTTGATTCTGGTAGTACAACTGCAAACTTAACCTCGACAGAAAACCGACACAGGCTGTTTCAATAAAAATATTTATCACAAACAGACAAAATCGATTAGTACTCTTCATTTTCCACCCGCTTTGCTTGACGTGGATATCCCTTGTTTCACCATCACCGATTCATCCGGATCAGCGAACAGCATGCTACAACTGCCTGAGCTCAAGAAGTTGATATCACCCCTCGTACGTTAAATAAACAGTTTCAATCGACACACTTACTGACACGTGAAGTGGGGGATAATGTTACTCTAGCTAGCCCAACGTGCGTTAAATCTGTTTTAGATGAACATGAAGATTCGTTACACATATTAGGTTTAGGTATTTTACAGTGTTCTATCATA
Organism: Dreissena polymorpha; assembly: GCF_020536995.1. Lineage (NCBI taxonomy): Eukaryota > Metazoa > Mollusca > Bivalvia > Myida > Dreissenidae > Dreissena > Dreissena polymorpha. Next base: position 33,569,405 of record NC_068368.1, on the reverse strand, counting down.
AACGAATAACATATATTATTTTACGAGTAAACGTACATTTATTGTTTATTATCGAGATATGGGTTTTCAATCGCGATTTACTGCCAGAGATGTTTTACTTTCTTTAAAACAACTTAAAGAATAAACACGTTGACTCCCTATGTATATGCTTTTCGCATGTAGTTTGGCTGAAATGCAATAAGTACCCTTCGATTTCACGAGATGATAACTATTAGATTAAACATATTTAATTAAACTATTAAACATGGCATACATGTGCATAGCATATACAGTAACAACTGAGTCACTTTGTTCGAAACAAGGATTAGAACGAAAGATCAAGATCTATCAGGATTCTTTGCAATTATGGAGAATGCTAACTATTCTTCCGGACGTGTCAGAACGAACATTTGAACCTTCGACTTTCCGTTCCTACGTGAATTATCTACAGCCTAGGCTAGGGCAGTAGTAAATTGTAATTAATATAGTTACTATAACATAACGAATTATGATAATAATAACTATATAAGAGGTGGAACAAATTTGCTTTTAAATTAAGTTCATCCCTAGCTAGATTCAGCCAGCGTCACGCATCAATTATAAATCGTTACATAAAAATAAAATCCACAACACACATTCTAAAATCAAAACCTGAAAATAACAATATAAATTAAATTAAATTAAATTTAAGATAATGTGAAAATAAAAAGTGATCCATAGCAAATTTTGAATAGTATGTTTAATTAAAAAGCTTTCCTACTACATGTATTTACATTGAGAAAGGAATATCGGGGATTCTTATCTGACTTACTTTTCACCCTGTAACATAAGTACATTCTATTTTTGTTTTAGTGCACAATACGTATGATAAAACTGATATCAAGTATTCGGCATAATCTAAATCTGGTTATAGCGATCGCCATCTTCGTATCAGTCTGTACTGTATTTGTAGCTGGTATATCTGCATAATTGTTGGTGGTAATGAAGACAAATTAGCACATAGCAATGATAAAATTGGTTTCAAACCAAGAGAAATATTTTGATAACCAGCGATCATGTAGCGCAGTATTTTCTATGAAGATTTGTGGCTCATATCCAAGTGGGCCTTGCTCTGTGAAAAGGGGAATTAATGCATGTGCGTAAAGTGTCGTCATGGATTAGCCTGTGTAGCACGCACATTTACATAAATATTTTATTCCATTTACTTTCTTTTTTTGGGAAATATAATGAATGAAAAGGGATACCACAATTCTTCTAGCAAATGTTTTATCTGCGTGTTCAGCACGAAACAATTATATATCTAATGATAAGGCTTGACAGATGGAGCAGTGTTACACTCAACTCTCGACCTCAATTCAGTTTTTGTGTGTCCCTTTACATTTAAAAGATTGTCAGCGCCAGAGCGTATGTACTAAGAGGCTGTGCTCTCATATTTAGTTATTACTACGATATTGCATTCTGTTCACTCGTATATTTTATATCATATAAGTATTGTTGTTCAATAACCTGATGTACGCTTCGACGAAAATATTTTTAAATATTTTCGAAATCGAAAGTGGAAAAAGTGAATGTATAAAGCTTTAAACAATCCGTCATTCCAGTAGTGATATTGTTACCTCACTTTAATGAATTGAATTCCCACCCGCAAGGTATCAAGCTTAGCTCGCGGTAAGTAACATAAATAGTTATATCAACGCTATCGCGTTAGCTATGTGAATTTGAAGTTTATTTTGATCAAAAGATATTAAATGAGGACATACGGCGATAGTATTATGGAGGTCAATCTTCGATTCTTAATGTGTTTTAAACAATTGCATGAAATGAACCAGTTTTGAGTAATTAAGTTCGAATTTTTTTACCATCAAGACCATTTATTAAGCATGATGATTTACGATACTATTAATAATGGAATGAAATGAACGACAAACAACTAAAATGTCTTTTGAAATGCGCGCGCGTTAATATTTTCATTTTTCTTGTGTTTTTCTATTCTGTAAATAAAGATCAATAATATTTAATAAAGCGAAATAAGCCACGAAAACTGATTATCGTATGATGCAGCTAAGACCTGCGCAGAAAAGGTATTCGCGATATTCGATCTTATAGATTTATATTTTGATCGTTCATCAGCACCGAACACAATCAGCGCCGTATGTCTTTTTTAGATATTTCTTGTAACCTCAAATTGATTTGACCATTTCAAAAAAGCACTGTTACGAGTTGATATGGGCGCCGTTAAAAAAACGTTTATTTAATATGTTCAATGTTAAAAAATATGATGAATTTGATGATTTTACATCGACCATTACATGTTTAAATAATGAATGTTTTTTCCAGCGCAGACATCACTTGATAAGTCTGTGTACCAACATATTATTGCCCCGCCTCAATACACATTTTGAAGCTGAATAATTGTGCCTGTTGATCGATTCGCTTTTAAACGTTTGCCTCGTCTCCCTTAAGTTTCCGCTATAACAAAAGTGCCATTCGTAGTATTCTTTGCATTATTTAATACTTTGCGTTATTTTTTAATACTAAATTCTTTTAAGACATTTCTCAAAAACTATTTTGATATAGAACTATCTAAATCATGCACATACAATACATCATTCATGCCATCGAAACAATTAATCATGCCATTAACAAAGTCTTTACAGCGAATTCCATGAATGTTCTTGGCAACAAAATGCACCGATAACAATTGCAAGCTTACATGAACTATTAAGATTTTTTATCGACGCCATAAATTTTCGCTGATGCTTCGGCATAAATCTTCACTGTTTAATGTCTTCTAATCACGATGGTTATCCAAGAACTTACAATAGTAAAAGTAACAGTGCGTCGAATTGAGTGAGATAACTAAACAAACACTTCTTGAAAATATCACGATAGAGCAAAACAATTTGGAATACATAATACACAGAACATATACGTTTAACCCATTTATGCCTAGCGTCTAGAAGAAAGGCATTGGCAAACAGTGTAGACCCATATGACGCGCCGCTTGATGCGGCGTCTCATCAGGGTCTGCGCTGTTTGCTTACAGGAATTTCTGTAAGAAATATTCTAAATATAGAAATAAATATACAAGACATCCCTAATTTTGTAAATTAATGATCCAATTTAGAAGGATGGGAGAGTCCACCAGACATAAATGGGTTAAATAACAATGAAATCATCGTAAGTATTAGCAACTATAACTTCAGTCGGTCAGTCGGTCGTATCTAAATAACTAAAATACCAATCGAAAATTATCAGGGGAGATATTTAGGATCTGGCACGAGTTGTCATATCATACCATATTTTAGTAAACGAGTTCATTATTTTTTTTAGTAAGCGAGCCTTTGGCGAGCTTACTAAACAAATTTCCTGGGCGAGTTTAATACAATATGGTATGAAATGACACAGAGTGTCAAATGTATAACATCTTGCTCAAACGACTATACGATTTGTTGAAGAAAACAATTTTGATAAATGCCGTAAATTTTCAACTGTAAATGATAAGTATTTGTAAAACAATTACGGGACTAACTTGTGTATAACTTTTGTTTGTACACATATTCAACATGTTTGAGGCCGTTTTTTGGTCATTGCTTGACATGTAACATTTATTCCAAATTAATAAACTTGAAATTATCTTGTGTTTAGTATCTTGTGGTGCGGAAGTCTAGTGGTGACACACTGGTGCACCATTCCAGAGGTCCCCGGTTCAATTCCTGACCGGGGCACTGGAAATTTTAGAAATGCTTTAAGTGTTTCCAACCCAACTAGAGATGTACTGGTATGAAACTCAGGTAATTCTCGCGTGTATCGGTGTTATACATTGAGCACGTAAAAGAACCAAGGGATCTATTCGCAAAGAGCTAGGGTATCGCACCCGGATGCCTTGGGTCACAATACTGTCTCTTCTGCTTGCTGTCTCTTCAGCAAAAAAAAACATAAAATAATAATAATTTAAAAAAGGACCCAATTGGAAATAAGTGCTTGCACTTTAATGGGTTATCCTTGACCGCAAGGTCAAAATAAATACAATACAATACAGTACAATACTACAATACATTGAAATTATATCGACAATGGTCGTATGCTGGCGAAACTTTATCGTTATTTTACCGAATGATGAGAACGTATTTTATATGCTTAACAAGTAAAAACTGATAATAACAGCACTTTGCATTTAAGTACAGTCGAAACATAAACAAGATTTGATAACTATCTAATGTCGTAAATTTTGTAAGTTAATTTCATTCTGGGTTAAAAGTCAACCAATGACATGTACGGTTTGATTCTCAACTTCATTTCGGGCCTCACATAGCTGTCGACTGTATGTCATAATAGCCGTGAATCACTGTCAAATCGAAAGAATAATAACGAATTTCGTAGTCGCATTGCAACGTGTAATTAAGTTGCCCACAATGTGTTATCTAAACTAATCAGTTGAGGTTTTCATTTCTTATTGTATTTCCCACAAAAGATATGAAAGACTTATTATCCACACATTTTATGCAGTATCCCTACGTGATGTATTATTGTTAAGGCAGTTATTGCCAATTCATTTCTAAGAAAACCGTCTCCAGAAAAACTGCGGTCGATCGCAGCACATACTGATCCGATTTAGATAAATTGTTTTATATGCGGTATTTTTTAAGATTGGTCATGCGCATATTGTCATGTAATGTGTCTGTGATGTTAAAGGGAGTTTGTTAGATTCGAGAAATATACTAGGACGAATAATCGTTTTCAATATGTTTAAGCTGTCTTAATATTAATATTAAGAATATACGTTTTGATGATACAAATACCACCTATAAGGAAATGCCGTTGGTGTTTTTTTTAAACAATGCGATGAAGTGTTTTAAATGTCTTTTAATACGAGAGGTGTTCCAGAAGTTCATGGATTTTCGCTTAACTTTCATTCCAAATAATGACGCATTCGGATCACCAGTTTCAGACAGACAGACAGACAGTAAGACAGTAAGACAGACAGACAGACAGACAGACAGACAGACATGCAGAAAGACATACAGACAAATAGACAGACAGACAGACAGACAGACAGACAGACAGACAGACAGACAGACAGACAGACAGACAGACAGACAGACAGACAGGCAGACAGACAGACAGACAGACAGACAGACAGACAGACAGTTTATTCAGACTTATACATAAGCTTATCGTCTTTATACACAAATATACACAATATTTTCTGTCACGTAAATAGGTATAACAACATAACATTACATAACATAGCATAAATGGTCATTTAAGACTACACATTTAAATAAACACAATCATTTGAAAGAATACGTACATTCCATCAAAGCGATAATGATTTTTTTAAACATAACATTACATAAATGGTAATTTAAGAATACAAATATTAATACACACAATCATTTGCAAGAATATGTAAAATCCATCAAAGCGGTGTTTATAAATAAACACAATTGCAATAATAAGTAAATTCCATCAAAGCGGTGTTTATAAATAAACACAATTTCAATAATAAGTAAATTCCATCAAAGCGGTGTTTATAAATGAATACAATTGCAATAATAAGTAAATTCCATCAAAGCTGCAATGAAATTGCTTAACATAACATAACATCAATGGTCATTTAAGAATACAAATATAAATTAACACAATCAATCGCAAGTATGCGTACATTCCATTGGAGCGGTGTTTATATATAAACACAATCAATTGCAAGTATGCGTACATTCCATCAAAGCAGTGTTTATATATAAACACAATCAATCGCAAGTATGCGTAAATTGCATCAAAGCGGTGTTTATATATAAACACAATCAATTGCAAGTATGCGTAAATTGCATCAAAGCGGTAATGAATTTTTTTACACATAGCATAACATAAATGGTCATTTAAAAATACAAATAAATGTATAAATAAACACAACCAATCGCAAGAATACGTAAATTCCATCAAAGCAGTAAGGAGAATTTGTAATCATAACATAACATAAATGGTCATTTAAGAATACAAAAATAAATAAACACAATTAATTGCACGAATACGTAAATTCCATCAAAGCTATAATGAATTGTTTTAAACAACATTATTTAGAATTGTATTTCTTATAGCAAGAGCTTCCTTCATATATTTACATACATTTAAAATAACTGATGTGTCACATGAAACTAATAACTTGTTGAATTTATATACAGATGGGTTTATATAAAAAATTCCGGCTAATATATATTTTCCTTAAATCAGTGTAACAGCGGCATAAACATATACAATGGTATCCATCTGCTAAGTCAACGCCATTACAGCATAAGCAATAACGTTCATTTCGTGGTATGTTATTTTGGGCGTATCTGCCAGTTTGTATCCTCAGCGGATGTGCAGAGACTCTTAATCTTACAAAAATAATCGCAAGCGTCTAGGAAGTAAATCTAAATATGTGTCATATTCCAAACAGCTTTTAAATTTAGTATACATATGTAATACAGTACTATTAATCATTTTACTATACCACTCCTGTTTAAAATTGTCAACAAGTCTACATTTGAACTCGTTAATAAAACTTTTAACTTCTACAGCGTTTGGATTTTCAAACATATAACCAAATCCAAGATTCTTTAACATGTTCTTTACATTTGAGATTCAGTTTGTATAACCTTTATTGCAATCGCTCAAGGCTTGTTTGTACACAGTTTGCATTATGATATTGCTATTGTTCAGAACTTTAAACCAATATTTAATCATGTTAACAAACCTGTTTACATACAATGGGTATCTACCTAATTCTCCATAAACAGCAACATAGCATGTATTTATTTTTACCTATAGCAATCTCTTGCAAAATTATAAATGTATGCGTTCTATATCATCTGACTTCGTAAACCCCACACTTCTAGGGCATAATTTAATATAGAACCCACAAAAGCGTCAAACAAATGGCAAAATATTTTCGGTTCTATATCAAATCCATTGCATTTAAACAATAATGTATTCAATGCTTTAATAACGGTGATCTACTTCAATATGTGGCCGCAAGAGATCTCGGAGGCTAAACGTGATAGTTCGCTAACGTGTATGCACAATAGGCTCCACTTGCACATATTATCACATCACCTCGCACCAATGTCAGTTGAATGTTCTTTGTCCAGTCACTTGATCTTACTAAGAGCTTTTGGCTCCATTTGTGTTCCCATCTTTTCAATCGAACCGTACATTGGCAACGTGCTTCATCGGGTAACGCCTAACTTTTTCAGTTATATTCTTATTTTGATAATAGGACGTAAATGTAGGTGTTATATCCACATCTCAGAACACTGCATTGTATCCGCAGTTTGTTGTGAAAGTACTTAAAGTGTGTGTATGATTTATTTATGTGCATATGGAATTACAGTTTTTAAATGTTTGTATGCTTTAATGTGTGCAGGTATATATTTTCCATAAAACATAAAACATTGCAAAAACCATGTATGTTCCAGCATAAATTAAATCAATGTGACTTATATTCTGGCATAAAACGCATCTTTTCCACTGATTTGATGACTATTTTGACTATGTTATATTATATAAGGTTGTTATAACATCAAAATATTTCCGATATAAAGAAAATTTGGTAACTTTATATAAGACAATTGGTAATGCAGCTGATATATGCAGCTAAATTGATAAACGAAACAAGTGGTGTGTGTGGGAATTTTGAAACATGTTTACAGCTGCAGAATGCAGGTGATGAAAATTTAAAGATAACGTGCCATAGGCGACGCTATCTCAGTGAAACATGAAAGGAAAGACAATTTTGCGCACAGATTTTATTTTTTTCCTCAATTTTTATGTGTTGCTGTTGCAGTTATCGTTAGTTATCAACATTCAAGAACTAAAGTAGAAAAAAATGTTAACATTTAGCAATTCATGATTACTTCCGCTGACAGCAACGCAAGACTTGAACACCGATAAACATGAAAATATTGAAAAAAAACTAGAAGACATTCCAGAGGCTACAATTCGGACTCATTCTCAATGTCTTCAGAATCTTGACAACTTCAAGGCCAAGATCGAATCTGGGGCTCGTGCATCCGAAAGCAAGTAAATTAGGCCTTATTAAAACAATGTGACCACTCTATATGCTAAAACAATGATTAAAGCGTGATACAACATTTCATTATGTTTTCGACAATATCATGATTAAATATGGGTCAATGATTTAAAATCAATGAAACGAGCTCAAGTGTTTGGCAATGTATGTACATTGAAACCAAGGGAGCACATAAGGGCCAACATCATCTAATTGTTTATCAAATTATTTAATAATATTGTAATGTATTGTGTCTAATTATATATACTATTCATGTTAATAATTTAAGAAATCAATGTTTTTGCGATGCTATGGTTGATAGTTTTATAATTCGGTTTTCTGCAAAAAGAAATATACCCATGTTTTCTTAGCCATTTTAACACAACGGGTTATACTCATGTTAGAGATAAAAGGTATGTTTGTTGTGTTTGTGTAGAACGCAAAGTCATGACAAACCTCTGTAAAACCAATCTACCAACCCTTTATCTAATTAAGATTTTAAAACACTTTTTTTTCTCAACGGCTTATATAGCTCCTACTTGCACTAAATTGCGAAACGTTTCATTTGCATTAATCACCGTCGTATCGACTTTGCAAGCATAATCCGCTATTTATTGAATCATTTTAAATCTTATAATTGTTTACATAGCTTTCAATCAAGGCCACGAACATATGTTGAGAACATGCGTACATCTCAATAATGGGGACCTGTTGAATTTGAGAGGGTTAAGATCGTCGTGTTTTGTGTAGTGCTCACACATTGTTTAAGCTTATGAAATCGCGACTTTATATGATATACTCGAACACCGTTTTTAAGTGGGATTTTTGTTTTAAATTTCGAAGTGAACTATAATGGCGTTTAAGTTCAATTACTTTACTTATAGTGATTTTTATAATGAATAGAGAATATCATAAAGTGTCCCAAGATCCTTCCGACTTTCCTGCAGTCTTGCAGTGTTTACACGTGTTCCTGTTATTTTCAGCAAAAGTGTTTGGGGATTGGTTTGGTAAGATTAATAATAAAAAAAAGCAAAATGAGTGAATGTCTGCTTAACTGAGTGTTCAAAGATAGACATTTGCTGAATTTGGTATATTAAGTAAAACATTCTAAACGTGCACGTCAATTCGTTTTATTAGTAACTGTCGAAATTTGAAATAAACGTTTACCCAAATCAACGTGTCATTTTATTTATCATTGCAATTTGGTTTAAAAAAGAATAATGTTAATATCATGATTAAATTCATAATAAAAATTACCACAGTATAATATTTATAATCTTAATTTTAAGGTATACAGTAAACATTAAGTTGATCACGAATCACATTAAAATTTCGTAATATCCTTTACGGCTGGAAGTATATTTTCATCGTCACTTGTACTTTTCCTCAAACAGGAAGTACTTTTAATTTCCCGTTTCCGTTAGCTTTAAGTCAATGACTGTTTGTCAATGTACCATGATCAAACAAACACCAGTAACATGTACACCAGAAAAAGAGGATATTATGACTGCAATAGTATTTTAGATATTTAATCACCGGATTTTGGTAGGTAAGTACATATTTGCTGCGTTGTGTTTAACGTGCTATTACATCTTTGTGCTACAAATTCCAACGAGGTGCTTTTCTGTGAATTCGCAAGATACACGTGCTTCTTTGCGTATATTTACTATATCTTGTGTGGGGCTTTTCGCAAAATCAATACATGATGTACATGAACAGTGGAATGTTTAATCACTTTATTATTTCGGAAATTGTAATAAATAAATAATAGGTGTAAACATAGACTTCGCATTAAAAAAATATAACTCTTGACTTGGTATTCGATAAGTGAGCATAAAACTTCTAATGAGACCGTATTTATCGGTAAAACATATAAATCATTAGAGTATTGTTAACTAATTTATTAATATATTTATTTATTTATGTGTTATCGGTGTGTTGTAAAGTTTTATATTCTTATCGCGTTTATTTAAGTCAGGGTTAAGGTTATTTCACGACCGTTGTATCGACAATAATAACGCGATTGTGTACGGGGAATAATGCCTCACAACGAAAGCAATTCAATGACAATATAAAATACAATTTGGGCTTGTTGCTTTTTTAAGTTTGTTTTAAATCTTGGTAATTTAATGCTTTGCTTTTAATATTCAAAGGTGAACCAATAGCATTGTTTTAAAGTTATTAAAAAGTTATTTATGTAAATACGGAGGTTTTATTTATTTTCGTTGACATTAAATTTCGTAGATTCGTAAAATCGAGCATATTCCTTGGATGTCTATTTTCCTCCCACATCTTTTATATATGCATATTGCATGTGTTTTCAACTAGTCGTATACCCTTTTCGCCCACTTATTATATGCTTTAACAACAACGTGTCAATTATCTGCAATGACGGATTATTATTATCGTCTAAAAGAGGCACTATCGCGCTCTTTAAAGCCTAGTCTAACATCCAATTAGCGTGCTAATCTGTATAAGTGGTACCCATTCTGCATTGAGTAAATAAACAGGGATGGTGCTGATTTTGATAGTTTGGTAGATAAGTGCCTGCTTAGTAGCAGTAAACAAAAATCGATTGCTTCCAATATATAGGACAATTTGTAACTTAAAGATACAATGTCAGTTTATTCTATTTGCTCGTTGAGAAAACATTACAATATTTTCGTAAAAAGTTTTTAAAGTAACGAATCGACAGACTAATAATGCGAAGTAATGACTTCAATCCGTATACTTATTGCATATTTTATCTTCCATATATGCATGTAACGCGTTTCTTTACCGAAGAATAGCAACCGTGGATTTCCCGAGCCTCTACTTAGAAGGCTCTTATTCAAGTGTATTGAAATATGACTCACAAAATATAACACATGTACCGACATTTACAAACCGGTTGCCCTTCAAACTGTAGCAAACAACTCAAGTGTAAAAATAATGTTAGTCGAGAAAGTAGGACTCTGTCCATTTCTTTATAATAGAACAACATTTGAAATATAAAATGTTCAAAAATGGGATTACCAAATTAGAACTGTCACTTCAAAGCTGTTTGGTTTCAGGGCTAGTCGAAACTCACTGTTATCCCACAATTAATCACATACCAACGGCGCGTCTAACACGATTTAAATCAAAGGGACATTTGCAACACAGTAAATGGATTCATGAATGCCGCAATGTCAATTTTCAATTACATTGCAAGTTTCCAATCGCTCTTAATTTACAATACCTTTTACCATTAATTTTCTGATCGTAAAATACCTACTCGATTACTAGATACAATCAAGATGGATGATATAAGCGCCAAACAAGCAGTCTAAACGTGATAACTTTAACACATTATTTATTATATTTCTTGCAGTTGTAAAGCCTATGGTGAATTGGCCGGACAAATACTACATATTCCCGGAATCTGCTTGGACCACGGAAATCAATGCAAAGCGGATGCAGCATTGCGGATATTCGACCGAGACTTCGCGAATATGTACATATTGTGTGTGTGTGTTTTCGTGAATAACTTATATGATTCTATGAAATCAACTGAAGAAAGTATTGACTTGATTACAATACTTGACTTAAAACTCATTTTACTAATTTAAGAGCATTTCGTATTATGATAATATGAGGATTAACAATATAAGTCAAGTTTTAAAATCAATTATATCAAGCGTTTCCAAAACGTCATTGACACGCACAAATATTAGACCAGGCTCAAACAGATGTGCGCTATTGCACAAAGACAACACGGACATGCCAAGTATTCTCTATGTTATATATGTCTTGTAATTCCGACCTGATAACGATACATACAACAACTGGGTACATTTTGTACGAATAGAAAGCCATTCTTTCATAATCCGGAGTAATGTTTGATATTCCAGGAACCCTATCTGACAATTGAATTTACTGGATACGTCTGTAGAGTTGCGGATATTGTATAGTGTTGTGATGCCGTACGTATAATATTTGTTTTACAGATGAATTAGATGACTCTAAGAAATCAATACGAAGTGCCGTTAAATTCTTCGAATGTTAATACATATTAAGAAGAACTTATTTTCATTGGCAGAATAACACTTCGTATTCTGATAACCTGATGATTAAACATTCTTTGGAATTTTAGTTATAAACCAGTTATATTCAGTTCTTTTGAAACGCCATCGACACCCATAGATATAATACACAGCTTTAGAGCAAGTGGACATTGTATAACTGTCTACATTACATTGACTTTTTGAAAATTATTAATTCTATGACCATTAGCAACGTAATTTGGAACATGGAAAATCTCACCGAAGAAGGACCAGGTACGATGGAGATGTCAACAAACACCGTAAGCATGTATTCGTCAAGCTATGAATCAGAAAATGCTACAATGAACAAGTTAAACGACCTGGAGTTGACTAAGTATATCCCATCCCTGGTGAGTCTTGTTATCTTAATGTTGATCGGGATAGTCGGAAACGCGTGCGTAGTCGTGGTCTACAAACTGAAGTTCAAAAGGTCAAGTGTGCGAGTGTACATTATATCCCTTGCACTGGCAGATATGTCAGTGTGTTTAATAGGATTACCATATCATATCATCGACCTGACCCATCCTGTCAATTATCATAGTGTTCTCGCTTGTAAAAGTCTTAGCTATCTTATTGCTGCTTGCAACTTAAGCTCTGTCTTTATACTGTTAGTAGCAGGTCTAGATCGTTATTTCAAAGTGTGTCGACCCCTTAGAAGGCAGATTAAGGATTTTGGTGACAGAAAAGCGTGCGTCATTGCCATTTGCTTGGCTGCATTACTTTCCGTTCCCTATGCGTTTATTTACGGCCACAGCACGGTTCAGTTGGATGGAGTTGGGTACAATTTGACCGGAAGTGAATGTTTTATTGACGACACGTATACTGGTTCGTATGTTGGAATTGGATATCTTGGATTCAATTTACTTGTTTTTGTGAGTTCCGTTGTGTATTTAATTGTGATCTACAGTCTTATTGGCCGAACGATTCGAATACATCGCCTGCTGCCAATCACACTCAATAAGTCGGCCCGCGTATGTTTTTGTTGGAAACAGAAATCGGATGAAAATGATTCAATCACAAACGCCGCTGGAAATAAGAAAGAGGAGTGCAGTTTAGTAGGAATATCGCACGATGACAATGGCAAAGGTCAACCTGCTACTGAAACTTCTGCAATGAGTCCAAATTTAGATACAGTGGAAACTTCGTTAGTTTTGCATAAAGGGAACGTTCCGATAAATGCGCAAGATAAAACAAATAAGTTACATGTTCAAAAAAAGGACAACAATAAAGATCGTGCTGTAAGAAATTCCTCAAACACTATTGTTCGTCATACAATGGTGGGAGCTAATGCACATGAGAAGAATATACACAAAATAACAATGATGATGTTTACCATTACTGTCGCTTTCATCTTGACCTATCTTCCGTTTTTAACAGTCTCTATTATGGATACAACTAACAATGCTTTCTGGAAAGGGTTGACACACGCGGAAAAAATTGTCTGTGATTTCATGTTAAGGATATATGTTCTTAATAATGTTTGTAATCCGTTTATCTATAGCTTTTGGGATGCCAAATTTCGGCGCGAACTTAGACGGTGCTTTGTGTGCTTTTCTAAAGGTCAGTCGGACACTACAATCGCTAGTACAACTTCTCAAAGAAAGCGTCAATGAGACTATTTTAATAGTGTCATATAATATTTAATGTTAAATAATTCTCTGATGCCCAGATTGCAAATATGATACTCATGTGTTTTAGTATTGCTATGTTTATCCAATATACACGTTTATTTATGGTTTTTATGCTAAGATATATAATGGTGTACATTTAACATTGTGTATCATTATGCTGATAATTTGACGCATGCATTTAATAAAGATGACCTGATCTTATTTAGCGTTTCAATCCTGATAATGTTTCTGACGTTCACTGTGTCTGTGTATACAATATGACATTTTTAAAAAAGACAGTAAAGCTAATAAACTTGGTTTTTGGTGATTTTGTTTTTAGTTTTGTTATTTCCTATTATTTGTTCTTGGTTGTTTATTATAGAGGTTTTTAGAATTGTAATGTAAATAGTATATAGCGTATATTATGAATTGTTCATGATGTACAACAAAATAAGAGATATATATTTATGCAAGTTCAATGTTCCACCATCATTATGATTATGTGTCCTGCATTAATTCTATTTCTTTCTCCGCGGATGCCTGAGGGTTGACACCTATGTTTTATAATTGTTGTATATTATAATATTGCACTCACATTAACTAAGAATACCACATGAAAATATCAAGTTTGAAAGAGAATTTTAATAACAAAATGCTCAATAAGTACAACAATAATTCTTAATTCTATGCGTACCACTTAATATATTATTAATCTTCCCCTCTTAAAATGTATGGGGTAGAGCATAGACTCAACGTATACTTTTAAACGAAATTGTCAGGACGCATTTATCATTTGATTTCTAAGTAGTGGAATGGTCGATGCATGCGATTTATTTATTACACCATGGAATGTTATTGCATTATTCGTTTTCGCTACTCATAAAAAAAAGATTCTTGAAACTTGATGCATTGAAACCGTTGTTTTGAACGAATTCAGTTGTTGTGTTATGAATGTGTCAAATTTAATATAAATTATATCTGAACAAAAAAGTCATATAATTTTACATCACGAAAGCATTCAACATGCATCGCCAATATTTTTACATTCAGAGCGGATAATTTCAAATGGGCCGTGCTCTGTGAAAAAAGATTTAATGGATGTGCGTTAAGTGTCGTCCCAGATTAGCCCGTGCAGTCCGCACAAGCTTATCAGAGACGACACTTGCTGCTTGTATGATATTTGTCTTTTAAAGGAAGTCTATTCATCAGATTAATCCAGTTTAGGACTGCACATGCTAATCTGGGACGAGACTTTACGCACATGTATTTAACCCCTTTTCACAGAGTGCGGCTCATTAATGTATTTATAATTAACTAGTTATTGCGTTTGCGCAGTGTTAGGTCACACAGTACGCACACTTTGAACCTCTCGATTTACGACAAGCGGATATTGTTTCATTCGTGAACGCTTACGCTTCAAGTTCTTTAGTGTAGCTCTTTATGATAAGAAAATTCAAGTGTGGTATACAATACAAACCTCTTGTCAATTGCCATAAACGCGTTCACAACATATTGTCCCTATGATTGTTTGCGCGCTAGTAACTCTCTTTTAAATTAAAATTTCCGTAAAGATAATCCTTAATTCTGAGAAAAGAATAATATATACTTAAAACATACTTTTTTGTGGCTATGCCCTTCTTATGACGTCTGCCAACTCTTGACTTAACTATACCGAGAATAACGCGGACGATGTTTCCGCTTTAAATTCCTATGCAATGTGTTATAGATGGAGCTGTCTGCCTAACGGTTTGACCTTTTCCCAGTAGGCCTTAGTAAATTAATTGTAATAATGTTGATTTGAAAATCATAGGGATACAGCATTTCGGTTGCAACGATTTTAAACGATTTTTATGCTTGAAACAATGTAATCTCGTATAGAAAGTTACAGCGGAGACTATTGTTCACACTCAACTCTTTAAATGAGTACGATTTATGAGTAATACATGACATTAAGCATATTGAAAGCACCAGGGCGCGTTTATGATAAAAGGTTGTGCTATCATATTCAGCAATGATGACTATATTACTTTCAATGGCTACAATATAAATATATAATATAATTAAATATTTCCATATTCTGAAATGCTTATCTTAATATGTGTTTAAAACAACAACGCAGTTTTTTAGTATTGCGTTTTACATAAGCACACTTTTAGAAGTGGCACTTTACTAGTTGCTTAATGCGTTTTCAAAAGTTACTTGAGAAATAAATTTAAAATAAATTTCATTTATGATTCCATAAATCTTGGCCAACGATTGGTATAACTGGCTCATTACCCCCTAATTGTTGTGATTGTGGTGAAGAATTGTGAATATAGATTAAAAATTTGCAAGTAAATCTGCGTGATCGTCTTTTATTTAATTGTTTTACTGATGATCTTTCACCAACGATCACCAAGATAAACGCCATAAATGTTTGTTTTTTAAATTTACTTTAAAAAAAATTTTGTTAATGTTTGTGAATACGGTTTATTCGAAAATAAAAAGATGCTTCTATGTTTAGACCGTCAATCGAGGTCTTGAATTCGAGCACATGTGAAAAGAAAATGTTGTGTTTTGTTATTTATTATAATAATTGTGTAATTTTTTTGTGAAAATATGTATGCTTGCTTCTTAGCTAAAATGTATCACCTAACGACGTTCACTAACTTATAGCAATATTTTTTTTATCTGTTTTATTAATTACAATATGAAAATAGTAAATTAAACGAAATATAAACAATAACAGAAGTTCCACATAAGAGGCTACCTTATTCTATGCATACTGAATAAATCAACTGAAGGAATAAATTAATATGCGGATAAACATATATTTCCATAATACGGTTACATAATGAAATTGTGACAGGCAATTTATAATGAGATAAGTCAATAAATGGGAGAATGGGCTTTTACCGAACGTGATAACAAATAAGTTAAACACACACAGACACAATTTTTATTTTGCATAATAACATGCATTAAACTCTTCTAAGGAGGATTGTCTTACAAAGCCAATATCAAACATTGACTAACACATGAGTTTGGGAAGGAAGTCGCATCTTTATTGTAATAATTAAAAGAAAAGCCTGTTAAAGTATTGCAATAAATACAGTCGAAACCCGATGGCTCGAACTCGCCAGGACCGACAACATAAGTTCGAGTGATCCGGAATTCGAGCCAACCGATTATACTTATGTTTACTAACCTGAGTCGGCAATATATATACATCTCCAGTTTAGATGATGAGTATTCATACTGCCTTAACTCCATACTCCTTTCTTCTTTCGAAGATAGTAAGAACAACATATATACTTAATAGTATTATTAACCAATATTTTAAAACATTTAAACATACAATCAAACAAAATCTTAAAATAAATGTAGATTATATATGCGCTTTTTTTAGTAGCACATTAACGGGTACATTTCACAAACAGGGCTCGGAAACAAAGTATGCATAACCAGGGTGCAGAATCAACAGGGTTTTCAAGGGGTTACACACGGGCTTGAGAGAATGTGATCACACCGTTAAGAACTTTATTTTTGCAAATATCTAAAGTTATTGAAAAACATTGCAAAAATCTTTAGACCTGATTTTAGTATCGGGTAGAGAAACAAATTCTCAAAGTGATGTCATCCATGTTGGTCTCAGTGACCATTCCATTATATACTGTAAAATGAAAGTTTCAAAGGATAGTATAAATAAACACAATTCTGTTAAAGTAAGATCCCTGAAAAGCTATAACAACGACGATTTTCAGATGAATTTAATAAACACTGATTGGTCTCCTGTGCTTTTATCTGATAATGTGTCTTATGCATGTTGCAGTTTTAAATCCATATTTTTGACAGTTATTGATAAACTTGCTCCTGTGAAAGTTGTTAGAATTAAGCAAAGAACTGAGCCCTGGATCACAAATGAAATTTAACAAGGTATTTAAGATAGAGATAAATCCTTTTACACTTATAAAAAAGGAAAATCATCTGAGAATTATGATCACTTTATATCTCTTAAAAATAATGCTCAGCATCTTATATTTTGTGCAAAAAGAGACTTTATTTTTTTATATCATTGAAAATGAAAATTATTCCAAATTCTTGTGGAATTCACTTAAAGAACTAATAAAAAAATGTACATCTGGAAATATTGGTTTGAACATTAATGGTGGCATTATTTTTGACAAGATGGAAGTGGCTAACTATTTTAATAGTTTTTTTACAACAGTTGCATCTAAACTTGTAAGTAAATTGCCAAAACCTTTAGGAACATTCGGCAAAGATTTTGTGTCTGCTTTGTATTTTAAAAAAGGGTTTTTTCGGAACAGTTGCTCTTTCTCTTTTGATACAGAAAACAATGTACTTAAGTACCTAAATAAACTTAATACCATTAACACAACAGGCCTAGACGGTATTTCATCACGTTTTGTAAGAGATGGAACTTTTGTTATTTGTTGTCCACTTACTAATGTCATTAATTTATCTGTAATACAAGGTGTTGTACCTGCTGACTTTAAAGCTGCACGAGTTGTTCCATTGTATAAAAAGATTAATATAAATGAAGTTGGGAACTACAGACCTGTATCAATTGTGTGTATAGTTTCAAAAAAACTTGAAAGAATTGTTTATGGCCAAGTAGAAAACTATCTAAATACGCCGAAGTTATTGTATGAGTTTCAGTCAGGTTTTATGAAATCTTTCTCAACCGACACATGTCTGATACATCTATCTGACTATATAAGATTTAACTTAGATATGGGTAATTAATTATGTTGTCATGGTTCTACTCGATTTGCAAAAAGAGTTTGATACTGTTGACCATATTATACTTTTTGATAAACTGAAAATGATAGGGTTTTCCTCGGATGTTATTAGATGGTTCGAATCCTACTTATCTAGTCGTAAACAATGTACTGATGTTTCTGGTATACAATCATCATTGGAAAATGTGACTTGTGGTGTGCCCCATGGCTCAATACTTTTGCCTCTGCTATCTTAAATATATGTGAATGAAATGACAGGAGTTGTAAACAATAAGCTTTTATTATATACCGATGATTCTGCTATACTGGAGTCTGGCAAGTCTAAACTTGATATTCAGTGTTTATTAGCACAGGGTCTGGAAAGAGTTAGTAACTGGTTAGTTGACAATAAATTGTTTTTACACCTGGGTAAAACAGAATCCATTTTATTTGGCTCGAAACCTAAGTTAAAGAAGGAGTCTAACCTTAATATTTTATGCAATGGTGCAGTCATACAGCACACTGACTCAGTCAAATATTTGGGGGCTACCTTAGATCAATTTTTAAGTTTTGAAAGTATGGTTACATCTGTCATTAAGAAGGCAAATGCAAGACTTATGTTCCTTTACAGAAAGCAAAGGTTTTTATCATTAGATACTAAAAATGTTAATTATGTCATTGATTCAATGTCATTTTGATTATGTCTGTTCCATATGGTATTATGGCATTTCCCAGAATCTGAAGAACAGACTCCAGGTCACACAGAACAAGATCATAAGTTTAAGTTCAGACTAGATCAGAGAAGTCACATCAATAAAGAATACTTTCTTCAGTTGGGCTGGTTACATGTTGAAAAGAGTAGAACAGATTATTCTTAACCATGTTTTTAAAATACACTCAGGTTCTGGCCCTACTTACTTGAATGATAATTTTATGCTAGCCAGTACTGTTCATAACCATAATACTAGATTAAGCAAAGGGTCGTGTTTTAGTATCACGAAAGTAAAAGGGTTTGTAAAAAGTCCTTCGCATATAAGGGATGTTCTTTATGGAACAGCTTACCAATTGACATAAAAGATTCCCCCAACTTACAGACATTTAAGGTTGCACTAAAAAAGCATATTTTAAATAGCTTGCAGTTTTATTAATAAAGCCTGTAATCTCCCTGTGATGTTTATTATCATAAAAATTTATGTGAATTTTAAATCAAATGTTAATTTGCTTAGTTTACCATCTTTAAGAACGAAGTTGTTGTGCCTTGCTAGGTCATGTCATCATTCACCAGGACCACAATGGAAATAAGGGAATTCCCATTCCCTTTTTTGCGCTATCCTGGATATGTGAGTACATGCCCTGGTACATTAAGATAGTAATTAATATTTGATTCACCAATTATATATGTTAACACATGATATAAAAGAAGCAATAATTATGTATTGTTTTTACCAAAATGATTGTTATCAAATTGCTTTTAGCTCTAGTCTTTCAGCTGATCTGTGATATTTTGCATTAATTTTGTAGTTCATGATATTTTAACATGTTTAAATATGTTGTGTACCATGCTACATGCACTTTATATACTGAAATAAATCTATCTAAATCTATCTATAAAAGACAGTTTTTCTTGCATTTTGTGCCGATAGCTTAAGGTATAAGAATAACTCCTTGAATACGTCTGAAATCGGTGACAAAGTTTCACATTGCGTATTGTATAGTCGTCCTGAATACATGGAATTTTTGAACAAGAACACAGGTTAATTAAATAAAGTAATTCTGATGTATTTCACATTGCCAAAAGCAGCACAAAAATCTCTCTTTTATGCACTAGTTAAAATTCTTTAGAAAAATACTTTTAAAAAGTTATTCGGAAAAAAGCAGCACTTACCATTATTAGATCAAATAACGTTTATTGGGATACATGACATGTCCGAAAACAAAATAATCTCCAAGTTCTGCATATTGAGTGAGAATTATGTAACGACAGCAGCAGCAACAACAACAGCAGCAACAACAACAATTTGTTTTGATGAATCGTTGACATTTTGAGTTTTTTATAACGTGCGCATCATTTAAGTAAATTTTGCATGCTTTTCACATAAGTTAGTCCTCTTTGAAGAGGTACAATTCACACTTATTGCATAATTAATTTTAGTTTATACATTAAAGAGACCTTTTTACGTTTTGGTAAACTGACAAAATAAAAAAAATGTTTCAAATATGCAAATTTTCGCGGCAGTTATGCTATTTGTGAAAAAAACATTTATACTAAACATTTTCCATGGTCTAAAATATCCATTATATGCATCGTTTGACGATTTAAAAACCTGAAACTCATTAAGCTTTGTAACTCGAAGCCATTGAATTATTCGGAGAATTCTGTTTGGTTTTTTTTGTCGTTTTATTTTGTGATACTACGAGGATTGTTTCTAAAAAGTATAAAATGCACCACTGATTGAATGAGCATGGATGGCCGAGTTATCAAAGCGATAGACTTTTACTCCACGGGTCATTTGTTTGAGACCAGCTGAGGTTGTTTTTTTTTCTTTTTTTAATTTTACGCTTGTTAGTTTTTTTACTGGAGCTTTTTTGGATCGAATGTTTACAATCATCAATATAATAAAGCATTTAATGAAAAACTTCAATACATGCAAAAATCTGTGATAAGGTCTCTTTATTTTGTTTTAATTTACCTTTTTATAGAACAATGTCATTGGTATTAGTTTAACAATAAGCATATACCGAGCAAATATTTATTATTATGTTTAGAATATAAATTTATATCAGTTTGACGATTATGCACATATAATTTCAAGGGGTATGTATGTATTCATTTTCTAGTTTGCTATAGTTCAAACAAGTATCACCTCAAGTACATAATATGCTGCATGCTTGGTTAGATGAATATTGTGTGAACACATGAAGCGTACTTTTGACAAAATACTTTTCAAAGGACATCTAAATGACTGTTTCGTTACACAATGTAACGGTTATTGGGTTATAATATGACATGAAATTGACGTGAGTATTTCTACTTTGAAACAAATTATATTTCTATGATGTTTGAACTTGCTGTAGCTGAACACTGTTTACCCTGTGTACGTAGGCGATGAGAGAAAGATCGAACAGCATTATTACACAGACTTGTGTTATTTTGCAAAGAAAGCATTGAGGAAACTGAAAGTTGTATTGACAATTCTGATAATTCGTAAATATGCCACTTGTCTGGCAGTCTTCCGATACGGGGATATCTTCATCGAACCGAAGTTCTATAAAATCTGTTCGCAGAAGTTCGTTAAGTCAGCTCCCACCAACTGTTAAAACAATTAAAAGTAAATAAAACCTGGGCCCGTATTCACCAACCGATTCTTAGACTTAAAAGGACTATCAACCACGACGACGAAGAAAAGAAAAGTTGTAAAATACAGTGTGTTTTTTTTCAATTATTAATTTATATTGATTAAAATATCACGACTGGTATATTACATTACTTGAAAAAAGTTGTTGAGTTTTCATGTTTTCAGTATATTCGGTAATAAATTTACTGGGTATGTCTACCAGGTAACTGCCAGTTAACTATAAATAAAGCCAGTAAATTGATCATCATCGTCACGTGGCAAACTCAGGAATGCAAATTGTGCATGCGTAGTGAATTGTATATAGTTTGTTTATAAAATGATCAATCTACTTGCGTTATTTTTAGTGTGTATATCGTTATGTCACCTATTTTCGCGATGTACTTTCGATTTCACATCGCGACATTTTATTACCGAATATACTGAAAATATGAACTATTTTCAAGTAATAAAATATACCACTCGTGATATTTTAATCAATATAAACTAATAATTGTAAATAATTACGTTATTTTACAACTTTTATTTTCTTCGTCATCGTGGTTGACAGTCACTTTTGGAATAAAGAATAGATTTAGAACCAAGAAAACTGTGTTCAGTGTTTGAATATATACAGGCCTCCACTGGTGATTATGTCATTAACAAAATGTTCTATATGAAGAATAATATAGATAGAGATGTTTACTGTAGAGTATTACTCAAAATTTAATAAATTCTTGAATATTCTAATTTAAAGATTTTTCTTTATTCTTAGACTTAAGTCTAAGAAATGTTTGGTGAATACGGGCCCTGGCCTTGTAACCCTTTCGTCGGGTTGTCGGATAAATAAATGTACACACAGTAAATACTGGCTAACCTAATATTTAACTTAAGTTCACAAAATGAAAGTTCATACACAAGTTCTTTCGACCTCATATCGAGATACAACCCAGCAGGGTATATGTTTTGCAGCTATACACCTATTTGTTCATACGACGTAAATCTTAATTCCCGGAACCAAATCTGACATCGGAATGAAATTGATGTGTATAAAACCTTGCAGGTATTTGATAGTGTTGTTGTAAGGATGCACGCATTTGTATAAAATTTTGTAGATAACTAAGGGGATTCTAAGAAATCACTTGAAAGTACCACGAAAAGCATAGATTGTGTTATAGTCATGACTTAAAACTTATTTTCATTGGTGGACTAGCACATCGCATTCTGATAACCTGAGAATAAAACATTATTTAGAATTCCAGTTTAGACACAAATTATATTAATTCTTCAAACTAGTAACAGGCAGGAACGGATATAATACCAACATTAAAAATGTTTGTTTGAATTGTTTAATTGTCTTGCATGAATTGAACATCAGAACAGTTTTCATCTAACAACCTTTAGCAACATGATGTTTAACATGGAAAATCTCACAGAAATCGGATCAGATACGATGGGCATGTCAACGAACACAATATCAGTGTATTCTTCCAATATTTCGGACAAGGCTAATATTGACACGTTAAACGAACTGGAGATGATAAAGTATCTTCCAACACTTGTGAGTCTTGTGATCTTGATGTTAATTGGAATACTTGGAAATGCGTGCGTAGCTGTGGTCTACAAACTGAAGTTCAAACGGTCAAGTGCGAGGGTGTACATTATATCGCTTGCACTTGCGGACATGTCTGTGTGTTTAGTGGGATTGCCATATCATATCATAGATATGACACATCTTATAACTTATCAAAGTGTTATTGTTTGTAAACTGCTAAGCTATTTAATTGCTTCATGCAACTTAAGCTCGGTTTTTATATTATTAGTTGTTGGCTTAGACCGTTATTTGTAAGTTTGTCGACCCCTTAAAGACAGATCAAAGATTTTGGAGACAGAAAGGCATGCGTCATTGCCATATGTTTTGCTGCGGTACTGTCCGCTCCGTATGTTGTTATTTACGGCCACAGCACCGTTGAGTTGGATGGAGTTGCGTATAATATTACCGGAAGTGAATGTTTTGTTGACGACACATATACTGGTTCATATGTAGGAATCGGATACCTTGGATTAAATGTACTTCTCTTTATGAGTTCCGTTGTGTTTTTAATTTTGATTTACAGTCTTATTTGCCGGACGATTCATCTTTATAACTCTGTGCCTATCGCTGTCAATAAATCGGCCCGAATATGCTTTTGCTGGAAACAGGAATCGGATGATCCCGTTGACAACCAACAGTCAGAAAAAGATACAATCACATTTGCTACTGGAATTAAGAACGCGATATACAGTTTAGTAGAAGTATCGGACGATAAAAATAGCAGTAAACCTATTCCTGCTACTGAACATTCTGCGACGAATCAACTGTCCGATACAGTTGACACTGCGCTGTGCATTTATAAAGAAAACGTTTTGATAAATAAGCGGGATGAAATAAAAACGCTTAATGTTCAAAGAAGACACATCAAACCTCATCGAGTTGTGAGAAAGTCTTCAAACACTCTTGTTCGTCATACAATATTAGCAGCAAATGGAAAACAGCGAAATTCACACAAAATAACTATGATGATGTTTACGATTACTGTCGCTTTCATCTTAACGTATCTCCCGTGTTTGTCTGTCTCTATTATGGATTCAATTTACGACGATTTCTGGAAAGGTTTGTCAAAAGCTGAAACAATTTTCTTTGATTTCATTTTAAGGATATATGTTCTTAATAATGTATGTAATCCGTTTATCTATAGCTTTTGGGATGCAAAATTTCGCCGCGAACTAAGAAAATGTTTCATGTGTTTTTCTGAACGTCAGTCAAAAACTCCAAACGCTAGTACAAGTTCCTAATTAAAACGTCAATGATGATGTCTAGGTCTCCAGTTTAAGAAGAACCGTTATCAAACACGTTAATTATTGTTTTCATGCGCTAATGTTTACATCTAAATGGTGTTTTTTAAATGTTTCATGATTTATTGTTTAAAGTCCCCTTAAATTCCGTTTGCATGACAAACTTGTTAAATAAAAGACTCCAAATATAAATAGGCATTTATGTTCTGCTGATATCTCTTGCGTTTCACTCAATTTGTGATTGTAAGTAGTTTTTTTTAGTTTTTTTTTATCATGTTCACGGGTTTTAAAAACATACTATAACGTATCTAAGATTGTTCTTGATATGAATGTTCGATATAATAAACAGATATATTTATTTATTTCATACAAATAAAATATATCATCCTCTTAAAAATTATTGTGTTTCAAGTATATATGTTACTTTTTTGGGGATATCTGAGAATAAAAATGCTAAAAATCGATGTTTTATATTGTTATAATGTCTTGTTTTGTGCTCAAATGTAATAGTAATACATTTTGGGTGTTTTAATTTAATAGAGGGTTTTTATAACTCAAGGCTACATTATTACAACACAATCATATGTCGTGAGGATAAAGGCCTTATGACATTTTCGAATAATGTAGCCATATATATATCTCTGTATCCGTATACTTCGAGGAGGAGTCACGTGATTATAGAGAGGACAGGGTATCTCCTGACCAGACTTCACCAGTGCGAAGGCTAGGCTGGAGTAACGCTATCCATGTGGGGCATGAAAGACAATTTGTGCACGACGTAGCCAGTAGAAAAGATTCGACTAATGAAAAAAGTGAAATCTTTAAATGTCATCAATTCTTGCTTGTACCAAAAACAGTATGAAACACAATTCATATAATGGACCTGAAATACACACACATACATACCTAACAAGCACACACACATTATTTTACAACTGGGGCAACCACATTGTAATGGTCAATGCAACTCATTCTGGGTTGAGACCGGTTTAAAAGAGCTCGAAAGATCACATCCGACACAGAGTAAAAAAAAATTAATTAATTTAAATTTAAATTTACATAAATTTGAAGCCAATGGCATCACAAATCAAATGTAATAGTACTGAAAGCAAATATATATCATTGCGATTACTATTAAACTTCTCGTGGCGTAGATGTAAACTAGAGCACAATAGAATTGCAACTGTTTGAGGCGAGAGGAAATTAAACAAAATAGTATAAACTACATCTCATATTTGATTAAAACGCTTTTGAGGCATAACATAAAATAGTTAAGTATTAAGATCATCTTTATGATGTTTGCCAAGAGGCAATACTGGTTTGTAAAAAATTATATATTTTTAATGTGAAAGTTAAGCTGTTTGAATAACACATCCATTTTTTTATCAAAACCCTAGCGCTAAATAGCGGATACTTTTGTATGAAATCCAAAAATTATAAAATACATTTTTATTTAGAAAAATGGCAATAATGACTCCAATACTAAATATTTACACGAATGATTTCATTATTGAACGTCATTAAAACATAAATGATGTTCATTAACTCTGAACTTGTATTGATTTAACTGTGTAACAATTAGATAGCGCTGTCGTTTTATTTTATGCGAATTAAAATGTGCTATGGAGGGACTAAGATAAATGGTTTTATTTGTAAAGCTGTACGGTAATATATTTTTAGATTTTTGACGATGAATGGTTTCGTTCTTAGTGATCTTGTTGTAGTTACAAGACAGAAGTTATCAGGCAGATGCTGCTTTCTTTAAGATTGGTTTCAACTCTGTTTATTTGTAAATAATTTAAGATAACACCCAGACTGATTGTATATAATGTTGCTATGTAAATGACAATTTATTCCAGTCGTTGATATCTAAAAAAGGCGTCGCTTGGGTTTAAAAATATATAGGCACACAACCAGGAGTTTCCTGACAACCAATTTCAGCTCGATTTGTGTTATTTACCTCATAAACACTGCACATGGGTTGGGCTATGGGGTGTTTTTGAATATGTCGATCCGTTTTTTAAGACTCAAAGTAATCTTACATGTTGAAGAAGCCCTCAGAGTGGAGACCGAACTGTGACCTTCTGATCCCTTCTGATCGCTAGGCGGGCCCTTTATTTTAAACGCGCCGCGACCTATTTGACTTAATGACATATATCTCTTGTCCAGATACCTTTGACTCTCCAAAAACGGATCGACACATTCAAAAACACTCCCATACCCCAACCCATGTGCAGTGTTTTTGACGTTGTGGCAGTTCTTTTTTCATATCAGGAAAAATGTAAAGGCACGTGCCCCTAGTACATCACTGAAGCGTATTGTTATTGTTAACTTATCTCTTTGGTAAGGTTATTAAATACTCCAATTCATATGCTTTAAAAAATGTCGGGACAATACCACGTACTGTAATAGTGAAATTTAAGTCATTTAACCTATATGTAAGGGGTAGATACGGCTTGCATTTGTGATATGTAGTTATTCTAAATGGTTTACCTCCATTCTTTGTGAACCTCTCACCAAACAATACAATAAAGCAATTCTACATTTTTTTATTAAAACAAATTAATGTAGATGTTTCAAGTCGATTAAACGTGTTGTGATATGCAGCTACCATTCCCTCTGACATGAACACAACCCTATGGTTAAAAAAATTATGTTTTACCTGCATGTTTACCACTGTAATAAAGTGTGTTTACCCGTCCGATGGTATGCAGATGTGCCCGTGTATGTTTATGTAAGTGTTAAATCATTTTGATATACAAGTATATATTTGTAAAGGTGCTCTTATATAAATATTATATTAAATGTAGATCCCAGTTGTGTGTGTTTTTTATCGTTGTTTTGCAACTAAAAAATGTATCATTCTCTGTTCATTAAATGCAAATTAATTTTCTTATTACTCGTCTAAGCATAAACAAAGAAACAAAAGAAATTATATAAATACCTTCCAGGGTTATACACCTCTGAATCCTTTAAGCTTTGTTTCCCGTCATCTTTATTGATTTATCCATTCGTTAAATAGATTTAAACCGTGCTATTCTTAAAAACGAAGCAACATGAGTTGCGGGAAATGACATCGGTAAATAAATCACAATTAAAAACATATGGGTACCGATACAACCTGGGTTATCAAATATTCCAATCAAGTGTATAAATAATCAATAATCAATAGGTAACCAACAGATGCATGTCAAATTCATATTTCAAAGAAGAGCTTTTATCTGTACTTCTAAAACATTCGTAGCAGATCTACACTTCCCCATGGAAAATTATTGCTGTAGTTCGTTATAGTTTTTACGCTAGTTTTGCAAAACATGTAATTCGATGCAAAGATCTATTTGGCAAATCTTGATTCGGCATTATTGTATCTACGTTACGGAACATTAAATATTTTAGTACATTTCTTTTACATCTTATGAGCATAATTTAGTATTGCATGCGGTTAGCCTCTTTTTGTGCTTGAATTATAACATTGCCGGTATGTATGAGGTAGACATAATTAGACACATAAGAAGACATTACAGCAAGGTGGATCATTTGTTGCCGCTTCACCATTTAGGTCTGGTGATTTAAAATATGGATGATATTTGTAAAAATGTAAACACAATGGCTTTTAACACCAGGACATGAAGTTGTAACAATAACGACACGTTTATTGTTCAGGTCATCATGCGTCATAAACGAGCAATCCGCTTCTCTGGTCTGAACATTAAAGCGGGTATATACGATTTTTATATGTGCTGAATTGTAAAATATTGATACAAATATGTTATAATAACACACAATATGCAAGAAAAATGATACATTTAAGACGAATTTCATAAAATACAGCAAATACTTAGCGCCCCGAGCCGATTGTGACGAAGATCATTCGTAATTATTTTCCTACAATAACCGATGCATTCGTCTTTTTAGTAAGTGTTCGTGTGTCGTATGAATCGATATCGCTGCAGGAATTTCAAATGAACCGTTAAACTAAATTTAGATTCACATCGTACATGCATGATATACATGCTGGCGAATTCGGCTGTACAGCCTTTTTCGATTTCAGAATTAAATATCTGGCTTATTTAGCATTTTTCGACACATGTTCTTCATAACTTTTATTTTAGTTTATATTGAAATATATGTATAATAAGTTTTTACACATTTTATATTAATACATAAATATTTGACAAGATCGTATATACCCGCTTTAATAATAAATACACAAAAGTAGGCAGCTATATGAGTTAAATAAAGCGATGGGAAACATATCACAAGTAACCTGTTTTTTCACTTGAACGGCATCTTGTACAATGTATTTATACGTAGAAGATAATTATTAACCAATCAAAATTGGCAAGAATTCACACTTCGAAGAGAAGCGTGAATGCTCGGTCAAAGGGGTACCGTTCGGGCTACAGTGACCTACTCTGGATGAATACTATCAATTTGATTATCTGCTAAATAAAAGTATGACTTATGACTATATATATACATATTGTTGGCAAATCTATTAATCTTGAGCAATATAACGCATATCACTAGAGAAAACTAAAAGTTACACATTAAGCTATTACACCATTATGCCCATATTCTGCATGTAGTGTTGCTAATAACTTATTATAAAACCAAATGATGTGCATTTACCTTGCTAAGATCATAGTATGTTTAAAGCTGGTGTTCTGTTGTCAGAGCTTAAGTACTTCTGAACTTTCATTGTTTGCTATATTAAACTTGTCGTATTTGAGCTGTATATATCCATGCCTATCAATTATTTTATTATTTTATGATTTTATAATTGGACTTTGATAGGTATTAGCACGTTCTGATCATTTCGCATGGCCATTAGGGTTATACCCTGGTTTACAAATATACGGTGTTAACGGAAACAACGACACAAGATTTTAGAATGTTTATCAACAACCACTATTATACGTTTGTCTTTTGTCAAACGTCCAGTGAAGTTTATCTACACACGGTATTGTTGACAAGCAAATTGAACAATTTAACACCGCAGTTTTTAAAACGTGATTTATATTTGACGTTGAAGTGTTTAAGTCTCTGTCTGGAAGTAAAAAATGTCACGCAATTTATTTTACAGATTTTTTTCAATTCAGACTATTTTTTTAATTCACGTCGTAAAAATGCACCCCTTCCCGAAAACACGGACGGCAGACGCCGGACGGCGGACACGACAGACGCTGGACGACGAGCCGGCTATGACAATACCTCGGGATTTCTCCAAAAAGAGCAGAGCTAAAAATTTAAAAAATAATAATAAAATATATACGCATGTAAAGATTAGGCTAAACAACAATGACTAATCCGCCATGTCGTTCTATCATGGTGTGCGTTTGAGGGGCATAGACATGCCTAAATTCCAGAACAAAAAATGAAAATACAACGATAGGCCATATAAATGTATTTTACATTTGCATACGTGTCGAACAGTTGATTACTATCATGCGTGAAGAAGAGTAATGCCAAACAGATTAATAATATTGTAAACTCGTAAAATCAAGTTAAATAAAGTAGATAAACGACAACATGAAGAGTATATTCAAAAATAATATAACAAAGTTACTATTGTAACAATATTTAAGACAACTGTGTTTGTGCATCTTTTTTCGTGAAATTATAATAACTGTTTGTGTGGGTCATGTTATGAACAATTTATTTATCTATATATTATAGATGTGATTGCGTTTTGCGCCATATCATTCTACAGAAAAGTAAAATACATCAATTTAATTGATCTTTACTTTAATGACGTGCGTACATGAAAATTGCCGTTAAATTCGTTGCAGTACTGATGGTAAGAGGAGTTTTGATTGATTATTATTGATAAACGAACGGCTATGAATTATTTTATGTTTATAACCCAGAATAGTTGTTGTGGTTATTTCAATATAATTCATCCTTATATATTGTTGTTTGAATATGTGTCTCTTTGTGTATAATGGCATCGTACATGTAAGTTAACTCTGAAATCACGGCCAATAATGAACATATGAGTTTTATAACGCTGACGTTCGTACGTATACATTGACGCCTGACACAAACGGTACAGAATACTATTCTACAGATAGAAGACTCAGTCCCGGCAACCGGCCCGACAGTAGACCGATGCCAGAAATGCCATCCCGAGCCCGAAACATATCCAGTCTATGGTAACCATGGAAAAGGCGAAGGTCATGAAGGTCATGGAGCACGTGCCGCGAACACAGTGGTTTTTTACCGTCTCCGAGCAAGGTACGTACTGGTCTGAAGTCAGCTTCCCGTAGTTAGGATACACCCAGATGCTTCCTGCGAAAAGGAAAACAGCCGAGATTGGGACGGTAACTTAATGCGATCATGTCATCGCACAATTAGATTCTTATTAAATAAACAGATAGTATATAATTATAAATCGCATTTGTTATTTATTGAGCTTTTACGGACTCACGGAATGCGCGAGTAAAGATAAGGAATTCAGGACGGGCAGTGAGTAACCGGTAGGGCACATGTTAAACTATTAAAGGACTCGATCGCCATCATGCAACATAAGGACGATCAAACCTTTAAGCACATTGATAAAAATACTAACGCGATGATGAAACCGATCATCATCACGCGGTTTGAAATGGCGGACCGAAAGTTTGCGAGGCTATGCTCACAATCAGTCAAACCTCTTCGCAGACGTTAGTAATTAATTTAAACTTGTATGCATCGAAAACCGAAGGCTTATTGAACACGTTGGAGCCAGTCACTTGGATAGAACCAAAACGCTGTATCTTTGGGATAGATATAAAGAACGCTCTTACAGTGGGTATCGAACTCACAATTCCGCAGTCGCTAGGCGGACACTATATCCACTACGCGACAGCGAAAGACGTTGAAATGCACGGACGGGATTTTGGTCAGCTATGCTCGGAACAAGGAAAACGCTTGCTAAGACGTTGGAATGCTATTGGCACGTACCACACACTAGCCAGGCGGTGTTGAAGAGGAAGGCGAGCAGGCCACAAATATCGGCTACACCAAAGCCTCGGTCCTCGTCGCGGCGGCTAAAGCTGCTGAAGAACAACGGCACCACACCGCTCACGATCAGGTAGATCGGGATCATCTTCTCAATATCGCAGTGGTGTAGGTAGATAGCGCCTGAAACGTGTTCCGCTTTAAATCATATCTACTATTTTAATTGAGCGTTTTAACATTTCCGGAAATTTGTAAATATAAAAGAAAATTGTTTAAAAAAGTATGGTTAGATCTTAACAATAATTTTTTTAACAATTCCCTATAAACTAAGAAGGGAGTATCAGGAATCAATATTCTCTGGCGTTTTTAAGGGGGGGGTGCGTTTTAATTAAAGGCAAATTTTGTATACATCCTGTATTCGTGTATTTTTGTCTCGAAAGTCATAAGTCATTAGTCATAAAACATGGTCAAGTTTGCCAATATAAATACAATCAAAGCATTACAGAAAATATTTTATTAACGGTGTAAAAAGAACAACATAAAAACATTACGAGACAAACATAAAAGTCCCGTGGAGAAAAGGTTCCGGTTTCGATGGATAACAAGCTATTGAAGTGTTTGACGAGTCACTTAAAGGGACCGTCAACCGCGATTGACGAAAAAAGAACAGTTCTAAAATACCATATTTTTTACAATAATTAGTTTATATTGAATAAAATATCACGACTGGTAATATTATTACTTGAAAAAAGTAAATATTTTCAGTATATTCAGTAATAAAATTTCGCGATGTGAAATCGAAAGTACATCGCGAAAATAGGTGAAACAATGATAAACACACTATACATAACGCAAGTAGATTGATCATTTTATATATATAATATATACAATTCACTACGCATGCACAATTTGCATTCCTGGGTTTACCACGTGACGATGATTATCAATCTACTTGCGTTATTTATAGTTAACTGGTAGTTACCTGATACCTGTACCCAGTAAAATATATTACTGAATATACTGAAAATATGAAAACTTAACACGTTTTTTCAAGTAATGTTATATTCCAGTCGTGATATTTTAATCAATATGAACTAATAATTGTAAAAAAAACACGGTATTTTAGAACTTTTCTTTTTTCGTCAATCGCTGTTGACGGTCCCTTTAAATAAATCTTACTGCATGAATTGAGAGCACTTAATGCAACATTATGTGAGTCTCGTTCTGGTAAAACTGGGCTTAATGTATATTCGTAAAGTGCCGTCCTAGATAAGCCTAAGCAATCCGCACAGGTTAATCAGGGACGAACTTTCCGCCTAGACTGTGTTTTGATAAGAATAGACTATTTTTTAAACGAAACATTCTAAGTTTCGAACGTTTCTTCTATGAATTGCCTCTGCAGAAGGGAGGGGATAATCTGCTATGACACTTTACACATCTGCTTTAAGTCCAGTTTTGTAAGAACGCGGCGCATTCAGAACAAAGTTGCTGTTACCCATTACGATCTTAGCGATGCCGAGTCCCGCCAGGCCGACCGCGAGAACGGTGACGCAGCAGCAAAGAACTGCAATTTACAAAGTGTTCCATCTAAGTTAAATGATTCATGGATGCGCAAGGGCTTTATTTTCAAAATGCCGAGAAGCGGTTTAAAACCGAAAATACGCTATCTTATTATAATTGTCAGCTTGAATAGGCTAATATTAATTTTTAAAACTTAATGAACTTAAATTCATGGGAAATTTCTACCAGCAAATAGCGGTGCTTAAGGGAGCATTACTGAAAAAGTTTCATGTAAAATCCAATATGTTCTGCTTACAAAATGATGACATATTTAACATTTTAGCAAGAACTGTACTTAATATTTTCATACTTTTGTCATTTATTTGAAAAAAAGACACGAACTACTCAGAGAATTCCTATGGAGCTTTGTGAATATGGACCCAATATTATCCTGCGATAACAACAAGCATAATTGTATTGAATAAAACGTCGAGGTCAAGACACACGTACCTGCCGCACCGCAAGCCACACAATATTCCTCGCCTCCTTTGCCCCGGCCCATGGTCAACTGTGTCGTCTCGAGTTGTGAGAGGAAAATCTTGTATTTGCGATTTTATTCCGCTACCTTAATAAAAAATAGTATACGACTCTTGGAAGCAGCTTTCAACAAGTTAATTTTAACTCCCTTCCTTGACAGACGTGATCAATCTGGATTTGATGCGACTGGTCAATTTACCTGTGATAACGCATACATTCTTAATGCTTATTTAAGTATTACGGTTTATTGCGAATAAATTCACGTATCATTCAATATAAAGACGTATTTTATGATTCGCCTTTTCGAATGGGTAAACAGTAAATAAAACACATACTTTTTAAATAACAAACGTTCTTTGTCCTCACTATTGGGAGGCTGTCAACAGGAAACAACATAAAAAGAGAAACCATTGAAAAAGACAAAAAAAAAATTACAGATTGTAAATCATTATTTAAACATTAATTGTTAAAAAAACTAGTCCATACCAATAGTACAACACGAATCCAGCGTCCAATACTATATGGTAAAAATAGATGTACATCGAAATCCGGTTATTTTTCGTTGTTTTCCTTAATATGAGTGTTATTTCCGGTAATTGTTGCCTTCAGATTGCAGTGTTTCATATGACCTTTTATGTAGTGTGTATTTAATACTCAGCTAAACATATGACAAGTCAAAAGATCAATGTACACAACCAACTGTCGAATGACTTCTTCCTTTGTGGACTGAATCTAGTTTCAATTTCGGTAAAAAAAATACTTTCTGGCGTTATTGGCACTATTGACTAATGAATTTTACTCTTCTGGATAACAGGAAATATCAAGTGTTGGAAAAACGATAATGCATACACAACATACTTGTTCACTTAATTGCTAAGTACTTTGATAATACTTGAACAATCGTTAGTCATTTTATATTTCATCGGCGCGTGCAAACTGTGTTACTTGAGCTGTGTTTTGTATTCATCAAAGGGGTTCCCAAGTGAATTTAATGTGTGTAGTTGCGCATAGAGCAATTGTGATTCCAGTAGACAATTACATGTACTACAAATAACTACATAAGTTTAAGAATAAGTACACCTGTTAATATATTTTTATAATTTCCGTAACCACCTAGCTAAGAATACATTGTTCCTTGTATATCTTTATTTTGTGTAATTCGATTTTGTATTTCCATCGTAAACTTAATAATTGTGCATTTGTAACATATCATGTTTAAAAATGCGTTTATTTGTTTTTTTATAGATATTGTTTATGATACAAAGCATCTATAAAGATGTTGGTTTGTGTGAATGAAATATGTTTAAAACAGAGACAAATGCAAACATGATTTAAAGAGTGTTGCTTTAAGGTAAGTTAACCTATGGTTAAATGTAAATTTAAAGTGTTTCTTTTTAAGGATAGTTGTACTAGTTTAGCATGAAAAGCCAAATGAATTCGATTATAAAATATAGATAATTTAATGTGTAGACTTATTCAATTTGTTATTTCCCTTTTCATATGATACACATTTACTTGCGTGAAATCTGTCCTCTCTATAGTGAGCATTTACACATAATAGCTTATTGCAAAACATGTACTTGTTATGTCCAATAATAATCAGGTATTAGTCCGACGCAAGATGCTCATTGTTTATTCGATCCTACTTGTTTTATTTCAGTGTTAATTTACTGACAACGCTTGTAATTTCCAAGACTTTTAAGTGGACGTAAGTCCATCCCCGTGGTCTTCCTGTTATCCAACCTGGTGAGATGTTAAAATGTGTGCCTTTATTGAACATTTTGTATTATGAAATGTGTGTGAAAAAGTATTATTATTGTGATATTAAT
This sequence comes from Dreissena polymorpha, assembly GCF_020536995.1. Classification (NCBI taxonomy): domain Eukaryota; kingdom Metazoa; phylum Mollusca; class Bivalvia; order Myida; family Dreissenidae; genus Dreissena; species Dreissena polymorpha. The sequence goes on along the minus strand of NC_068368.1, from coordinate 33,534,000 downwards.
TCCATAATTATTTTTATAGTATCGCCTTATTTGTTCTGTTTGGATAATAGTATCATTGTATTGTTGAAGTTTTACCGTTATGACTTTATTGGTCTACGTCTCCGATAAAATGGAAATAATAATTTAGCCATGGACTTGGTATGCCCTCCCTCCACCCCACTACTACATCTAGTTGTAAACTCTCCTGCTAGTAGAATATGTTGTATAATGTGTTGTTATTATAACTGCAGAAAGATAATCTGCTTGTGTTATGACTGTTTGTGCCAGATAAAATTGATAAAAGTAGGTTACTGATAACATAACTTTACATAAACAAAGAGGACCAACTATTGTATGACGCCAGCATGATTTATGGCAGCTGTAAGGTGGTAATTCAAATTATTCCAAGTTCGTTCGTGCATCTTCTATGCCTTGTTGGCATGGTGATTTGCAACAGTATAGCCACTTTAGTAACTTACTTATTTCGTAAACGAATCACACAATTGAATGATTTTTTTAACGATATGTAAGAATAATACACTGAAATTGGTTTATTTAATTTTACAATAATTATAATTCCTTCAAAAGATGACAGTAAAACTCTATTTATTCTCTACTTTTACAATATAAAGAAGTAAAACTCCAGCTGCTGGAGCAGCAGTATGGAATTCTCATTATAAACAATTAGTTGGTCTTTTATAAAAGGCAAGTGACCAATTGCCAAAACAGTACAAAACAGCACAAAACAGCACAAAACAGCACAATACAAAACAACATAAACGCATTTAAGAATAAAGCTGGGGTCACCGCCTTGTAACGGTCAATTCAAAGCATTGGGGTTTAAACCGGTTTTAGAGCGCTCAACCTCACACTCGGCCCAGCAATATTCATGATACATTAAAGTGTAAATACAATTTGACCTCATAGCATTGTAACTCAAATTAAACATTATTAAAAGGGAATTAAAACGCATTCAATTTAATTACCATTTAATTACTCAATGGTTGGAAAGAGACCAGAGCAACAGAGTTACAAATTTTTGAGGAACGATGCAACTCTCATTGCAGTCATAAGAGTAACACAACATGGTTTCTTTTTAGAAATTTATCAAACAATACTCATTAAGTAGATAAAGTTCTATAATGATTTATTGAAATGGCTAAAACCTTCACGAACCAATATTTGTTTATTATACTGAAAACTGTTTCCAATTCATTTTTAATGTGTATAACAATATTTGTATTTACAACTATATTGAACTACTAGTAGCCTAAATATCCAACGGCTTCTAGAATCAGTATAATTGATAACTGAAATTTAAAAATGGCTACTACATTTATATAAACATACATAACTGTTATAAAATCAAATTATATGTAAACTACATGAGGAATAATTGGTATATGACACATGCTGGCTGCTAATTTATATTATTGAATCAAGCTTATTTTACTAAAGCCATATATGGACAATGCCCCGACCCCTTGCGGCCATGTATTTCAACAGACCAATATATCATTATATCAAATGTTCTAAGCAAGTTTCACGACGATTGGACTATACATGTTACTGTAAGAGTGTTTACAAGCTTTTACTATAGCGATAAAAAGCCTTATAAAGAAGAATGTCCCGCCCCTGCTGGCCATGTTTTTCAACCAACTGGAACCATTTTCAAACACGTCCAAGATATCATTGGAACAAATCTTCTGAAAAAAATTCATGATGATAGGACACTGAACATGGCCTCTAGAGTGTTAACAAGCTTTCTTAATACCATATAAGTAATCATGACCAGCCCCCTGGCGGCCATGTTTTTAACCAACCGGAAACATGTTCAAACCCTTGCAAAATATCATTGGGACAAGGCTTCTGACCAAGTTTAATGAAGATCGGACAATACAATTGTGGCCACTAGAGTGATTAAAAGATTTTACTAAAGCCTTATAAGGATAAATTCACCTCCCCCTGGTGGCATTTTCAAGCAACCGGAGCTATTTTCAAACTCGTCCAAGATATATTTTACAAAAATCTTCTGACCAGGTTTCATGATGATCGGACAATAAATGTGGCCTCTAGAGTGTTTACAATGTTTTACTACAGCCATATAAGTTCAGTAAAAAGCAATGTTTTCATATATAAAAAATACAAAGTTAAGCACCACATTATTAATGGAATTTCTTTTTTTCGAAAGTTTGTTATAAAATTAGGTTTGTTCAACAACTGCTCTAAATAAATCGTGGTGGAGAAAAGGTAAGATTGACATGTGTCGAACTCAAACGCATACCTAATACCTGCCATAATACTTAGAATTATTATTAAGATCTTATCGTACTGCCAGTCAGTTTGGTTACTGGCTTCGACCTATTAAGTACATACAATGTTTCTTAACTCAACAGATTTTTTTTCATTGTCAGTGATTGAGCCCTTTGAAAGAAAGTATGGCTTGTCATTATTTTAAGATGCGTATCTTTTCCTAGACCTTAGTCATTTATTTCTTACCGTGTTACGATTTCGTTTGGGAAAAGCACCATATGTGTCCAATTTCCGTTTGAGTGGTCCTCACTCGACGGGCTTTTGGTTGTAATGCCTTGAAGTTGTCCGTATCAGGGAACATAGTTGGTACTGCATCAGGATGCAGCAAAAGCCTCAGCCATACACCGGTACTGGCCATCACACTCGGGGGTTGACCAAACACTTCTCCGCAAAATGTTTTGTGCAAAACTATGAATATTTGCTACGCCATATTTGCCCACCACCTGTTCAATTACACACGATGCACACTGCACCATCGTATTATCTGTAGATCTGATATGTCACGTAACAATTTAAATCGTAATCAACACATCGTATATTGAAAATCAATTAAATACAAGTAAATGATCAACCCAGCCCTGAATACATTGACGTTTTGCGGGAAATTTGCGTAACTGTAAATAACAATGGAGGTCGTTCTTGGCAGTGGTGTATGACTACGTCATTGGGGGACGTAGCGATAGAAATCTACACAGTTCTGTTCCATTAATGAAAACTGCACACGGATACCAGTAAAAAAAAGGCAACCAATGTTACTAAAATGAACTATGAAATAGTTGGGGGTAACAACGCAAAATCATAGATAATGGTTATTTGGGGGTTATAACACAACATCATAAATAATGGTTATTTGGGGGTTATAACAAAAAATCATAGATAATGGTTATACCAGTATCTTTTTAATTTAGTTTAAAAAAACCGGCCAATATATTAATATTTACAGTAGAAAAAAATCGTTCCATGTAACTTCATTTAGTGCCTTTTACACTGAAATTCACGACGCCCTTTGATGCTTTGCATCAATACTAATCTTGTTACCAAATGTAATATGGTCGAAGGCACATTTTCAGATTTGAATAATAAGTAAAAACTGCGATCCCAAAGTTTCTTCTTACTCGTGTTTAGATCAATTTCTGATCTGAATTGCATTTTGGCAAATCTTAGTTCTTAGTAACAGTATTCAAATATTTTTTTTCAATGTGTAGTTATTTTTAATAACATTTCAACTACCATTTCATTTCTTCGAACATAGTTGAAAAGAACACTATTCAACTGTAGAACCGTACCACATGTAATAAATTTCTCAACTTTGTGTAATCGATCGTCTTCCACTGCCAATAAAAAAAATAACTTACATGTGCAAATTAGACTTTCGATGCTTTTTGGCAGAGTCATATCGAATAGAGTTCAAAAGGAAGACCATTGAACCAGAGGCTGATTAAAGCAATAAATCGGATACTGATCCAGATGGGTCTCATCAATGATGTCGCCATCTTGTTTGTCACGTTATTTCCCCCTCGGGTTATAATACAGTATTTTGATTTGAAGAGATTATTTCCTGCAATGTAGCAATATAAATATATGCTATTTACAGGCAGACATATTAAGATTTATTTCAGTTAACTTACATTTAAATTGTTAAATTAACTTTATTATCGATGCTTTGAGAGAAGAAGGTTGGACTTTCATTTACTTGCTGGATTTCCATTGTCATCACTATTCTCATAAACAGGCAATCTAATTTATTTTTGAAGGCATTATAGAAATGTTATATAAGATGTACAGTAAACATATACGTTTTAATTCAAGGATAAATAACCATTGTGGCGTTAGCTAGAAAAGTATCCGTTCTCCCTTTTTTGAAGTTTCAATCTGGTCTTCTGTGCGGTGTGGACCAGTGGTATTTGAATAGAAAATTTCTGCCTCTTCAGTCCACATCTTTTTGTAAACATTGAAATCTCTGCATAAACAAAAGTAAAATGCTATAGCCAAGAATATGCCACATGATTTGTTTCAAACTGAGAGTTCATAGATGTGTTCATGTTTTTTTTTGTATGTGAGCATGACACCATTTTCAATAATAAAGTGACAAAGACCGAGAATAATTTTAATATTTCCATTCACAATAAAACAAAAACAATGCAAAATCGCTAAAATAGTATTTCAATTCGTAAATGACATCACACATTTATGAACAAATAAGAATTATCATAAAAACAAATCATGAACATGTTAAAATATTTAAGTTTGTTTTTCAATTCGTTTAAATAAAATATAACATTAATAGATCTACTCAATGCTTGTAAATGTGTGGACATCACACCTATGAGACGAACGGCCCATTGCTGTGTTTTTCTTCGTCTATTAGCTGGACAAGAAGCTAATTTCCTTGCATTAAAAAATTCGGAGGTCATTGGTTTGTCTTCTCAGCCATGATTATTTTCTGCGTTTACTTCCGGGTTGTTCGGATTGTGAACATGTATATTTGGTTGTTCAAAACAAGGTCGACGAGAAAAGTAAGTTTTCGATATAGAAATGTTGTGACAACTGTGTCGTTACATTCTGAATCCGTCAAGCTTGCATATCCTTTTCGTATCAATTTTCCATCATTAACACTAGTAAAAGCCGTTCAATTTAATAATAACGTATTCCGCTAAACGATCCTCCGCAAATTTTTTATCTAATTATAGATTTCAGAAAATCGGTAATGAAAAAAGTACAAATCGTTGCGCAAACAAAATCTGATAAATTTGCAGCAGAGTTTAAGGTTAAATCTGACATATGGTTGTATTATACTGAAGCCATTTCCCATAGGTCACATTATAAACTGCCAACTTCCAAAGCATTATTAATGTATTTACTACATATCAACTTTTGCAATGCATGTATCATTGTAAAGATGAATCTGTCCTATTGCAATTAATGCAGATAAAAACGTATGGTCTTGTAACTTCTAAGAAAGTAAAATTCGCCCCAAAGAGAGGCACCCTCGGAGTTTCGGAACTCTTTTTCTTCAATAAACGCACCCACACATTTATCTTCCAACGTAACCCACAATGAAATGAAACTCATTTTTTAGGCACACATAATACAGAAAATAATCACAAAAAAGCTTGGGTGCGATTGCTTAATCGCGTTTAAAGCCGTAAGCAAAAGGAACTCTTGAGAAATATGCACTACTTTCGAAATTGCTAAATTCAATCCAATCATATTATATGAACTTTTCTAGTCATCACAGCTTTACATACGGATAGACAGAAGAAAGGATGGACAGAGGAAGCGATTAAAAGGGCAGAAATATATACAACCTGAATGTGTACACTAAGTTATATGATTATGTATCTCGTTGTATTTTAGTTATTACACTTTAAAGTTGTTTTTGTATTTAGTAATTGCGATTTCGCCTTCGATCTCTGGTGACAAAAGTGGTTTCGCACATTGCCCTTTACCAGGTTACCATAAATACCAAGTATTGTAGGTTTTATTCAGTCAAAACACTAGTGCCTTTTCCACACGGACGGGTTGAAGGTACGGCGGACAGACAGAGAGACATAACGCCTTGAGGGTAAACCTATAGTTCCCTCCGTTAAAACTTGTTGGGGATTAAACATATTGCTCAAGTTAAAGTAATATGAACATTTAACTAGAGACTGCTAATCTGTTTCGGTCATTTTGGGTTCCCTTTACACCAAATGAAATCGCTCATCGACTTTTATATTTTTAAACATTTTTTTTATTCCAAAGCGTGTTAATTTTTATTGGTATGTTGTAAGTATGGTATGTTCTGAGTTTGGGTGAGACTCAATGTCCTGTTGGAATTGTTTTATAAACGGAAGTGTTAATATATTTATATATATATATATATATATATATATATATATATATATATATACATTGTTCTGTGGGTTGTGGTCATAGACTGATTAATGTAAAAAAATATATAATAGAACTATCTCTAATCAGGAGGTTTTCCAGTATGTGAGGGAGGCAGTAGAACGGACCCGATTCCAAATCAAATTTGTTAAACCGAAATCCTAACGCCCCCCCCCCCCCCTTCCTCCAATTTTTTTTTTTAACCTGACTAATGATTATTATATCTCATTTGTATTTTATAAACATCTAACAAAATATATAACTATAAGGTGTCAATATTGTTGATAAGAAATCTCAATTTGGTAAATTGTCCCGAATTTGCCATTTCATCGATATAAAAAATCCCAATTTGACCAGACAACTTTTCCCAAATGGCTAAAAAAAACCTGCTATTTTAGTCCAACATTTTGCCAAGTTTACTGTAAACAATAAGTGCGTTATTATTAAATATTATTTCATAAAGGTTCTTGACTATACACTGTGTAAACTTAATTTATTGAATGCTTTATGCTTGTTGAGTCGTGGGTAATTTTCATAAATTTGTTGCATCACAAATATTTTATAAATATATGACTATGAATCATCATAAACATCATTATTAAAATAATGACCTTTTGTTTTCCTATTTGAAGCTTTTTGCGTTAATTGGTTGTAATCATAATAAATAATCGATTGTGTTGGTGGTGTCAAACCGCCATCTTGAAAATAGGTTCTTGTTGAGCCATGCATTCTGACTGGCTATTCCGATTTCGAGAATAGCATACAATAAATAGCCTTAACTCTTACATTGCAGGGGTGGTTAATTTCTTGTGAAAAAAAGTCAACAGACGATGGTGTTTGAAAGGTTCTCATAAATTAATGATTTTTGTTAACGCTATATGAGCAAAACATAAAAGAGGAAATATTTTATGAATAACATTATATTGACATGTTCTGTCGTATTTGTGATCAGCAAAACGATGGTGTGTCTGTGTGTTTGTGTCAAAACATTGTCCGTATATAAACGCACCATATGCTAATGTTTTATCTCGGGATTTTACGCGATCTCTAAAACCACGACTCAAAAAGAACCCACGACTCAAAATGAACCCACGACTCAACAAGAACCTACAATATATTTATCTCAGAATTAATTGGCATTGTGCCTTATATTGTGTTGGGTCAACAATAAAGCGTGTACATTTAAAGCAGTGTGTGCTAGTTATCGGAGTTAGCGCCTTGGTAAGTTGAAGTTACAGCATACTATACGTGAATTTAATTACCAAATCCACTATTTACTAAATCGTTACACACGTGTGTTTTGTGTAAAGCCACATGATATTATTATTATATTTTTATTATTAGTACGACGGGAACCAGAATAATACCTTAGGGTGTCGCCTGATCGAGAACGGTGGTTAAAACACACTACAGTGGTAAATCGATGAAAAAGGGTTACATTACACTTGACAAACAAAGAACTCAGTAATCCGATTTAAAATAGATAAAATAATTTCTTACCAGCAAACACATTATTACTCGTAAATTTAGTCAAAATAACTATTAAACATAACAAAGTTCAGTCAATAAATAATTCTGCATGCTTTATGTTTTCACCTCTCCTCCCGAACGTTGTAATTAACCGCTGTATTGAAATAAACGAAACGAATCAAAGTTGAGATGACACGTTTAAGAATATAGACTGACGCTTTTGTTGGTAAGGTCGATAATCATGGCCGGCAATTTGTTTGATATGCATAAATGTGCCACAGAAATTTCGTTCTTCTGGTAATCATTGAAACATGTCCTTATTTTATTAAATTATATTGTGATATTTTATTTCAAAGCCGTGAACATTAAGTATCGTTTTCGGTAAATGTTTGTTTTCTACTTGCAACTCTTGTATCGAGAACCTTCAAATCTCTTGAAAGTCCAGTTGTATCACATGTCACGTGTAGATAGTGAGTCGTGTAATGGAATGTTGATTCGCAATGACGTATAATGGGAATGTATACGTGCATAAATATAAGTTATGATAATATATGTATATGAATATGCGTGTTTATATGTGTAATTCGGAATATATACATGTGTAAATATAAATAATGATAATAAATATAAAGTGTAAAAATATATGTGTATAAATATGAATAACGAAAACAATTGGATTTCTAACTTATATCAAGATGCGTATACATATAAACAGTACTCATCTATTCATTTGTCTATTCAGATGTGTATAAATATAAATAATGATAATAAATATAAAACTTAAAAACATCTGTGTATAAATATAAATAATGATAATAACTAGATTTCTAACTTGTATCAAGATGTGTATACATATAAACAATACTGATTCCTTCACTCATCTATTAAAATGAAATGATGTTTTTAAAATGTTAAGAAATCGAATGTAAAACCTTTTCCTGCAAGATAACAATCATGTATCTGTCTTTGCAAATATGTAGCTTACTCATTTAGGGTTATACTATAATAAAATAATTTTGACAACATCTTAGACTCAGATGTGTATACATACAAATAATGATAATCCTTTATGCTAATGCCTTTCCATAATGTATACCAAATTACATAGATAACCAAATGCATTAAATCTTTGTACAACGAATGCGAACCAAATTGGATAGAGAACTAATGCTATAGTTTCTTTTTTCCTCATTTTTTTTCTTCGGGTTGTGTTATCCTGGCAATAATAATAATATTATGCTAGTGCTTTTCGAGAATTGTTACAGATTTTGTACACCGAACTAAATATAGAAGTTTTTTTTCCAATATTGTGAACCAAACTGTACAGATAATTTAATATAGTAGTTTTTTTACAATTATGCATACCACATTATATAAAGAATTAAATAGTTGTATTTGCCCTTTTCCTCAAATATAGCAATTGGAAAGCTCATTAGAATACCTAACCATGCTTGTTATTATGAATACTCGTTTTTCAATTTGTACAGATAACCTAATGTAGTATTTCTTTTTTGCAATTTTCTGAGCCAAATTGTATAAAGGACTAAATATTTGTAGATGCTTTTGTCTTCAATGTTTTTCTTCTTCAAAGAAGGGAACACATATAGGAATCAAAAAGCCCATTAGAGTACCTAATCATGTTTGTTATAATGAATACTCGTTTTTCAATTTTACTACTGAAAACATTGCTTCTGCTTCCCTTTTGTTTTCGCTGGAACTATTTAATACTACTAACCATGTATAGGATACTCGCTACTAATAGCCTCTAAAAAAGATGTTCATAACATTATTCCGATTTTAAAAACCTAAATATTCGAACGTAATGCTCCTCTTCTCATCCGTCTTTTTTTACCGTCAAATGATATAAAACGTAGAAAATTATTTCATATACGGTTATTCATATTAATATATATAAATATTGTGTTTTTTCCTGAGTAAAAAGACATAATGTAGGGAGAATGTTTTTAATTCATGCATACTCATGCATATACAAACATTATTTTAACTGGACCACTTCACACGTGTTTTTTTTCCTACGTGTTTGTTATTTAATTAAAATATTTTGTTGTTGTTTTTTTTTCCAGCGTACGAAAGTGCGCACTTGTGTATGTCTCTATTGGGACAAGTCTTGTTTTGTTTGTTGCCTTTTCCCCTATGTTTTCATTATATCTATGTATTTCTTCATTTCTATGGATTTTCCATTTTTTATATCCTCAGTATTCTTTTTTTTCTTTATCTTATGTGTAGACATTTTCTTCTGTGGAATTATCATGTATTCTGTTTTTCCTTTTTGTTTTCTTTTTTTGTTTGTATTAATGGTCATATTATGTCTTATAATAGAAAACAACTGAACATTTTTCAAAATAGAAACCAACTGGACAAGCACACACAAATTATCATCTACATCAACTTCCATCTCTTCAAATGGTTAAAATATGTACTTTAAATGTAAAAGGGCTCAACAATAAAGACAAACGCATACAAATCTTCAAATAGTAAGACGAAAAAAAAATGTATGCTTATTACAAGAAAGTCACTTGACACACACTTTAGCACAAACCTTAAAAGACGAATGGGACGGGGACATCTACCTCAGTGGACAATATACTTATAAACAAGGCATTGCCTTTTTGATAAAAAGTAACATAGGGATCACAGTTGATAACTTTAACGAAATAATAATTGGCAGACTAGCAAGTATAGATATCAAAATACATGAAACACAACTAACATTAATCAACGTTTACGGTCCTAACATAGATAATTCCACATTTTACGAAACATTACAATCCTTTATAATTAATAACCAAGATAAAAACATTATAATCGGTGGTGATTTCAATACTGTCCTGAACCCGTTATTAGATAAAAAGAATGGAAACCTTTATACGCATCCTAAAAATAGAAACATTTAAAATAACATAATTGAAAACTACAATATGATAGATATCTGGCGTACAGTAAACCCAAACGAAAGCAAATTCACCTGGCACTCAAACACAAAACCAACAATATTTTGTAGATTAGACAAATTTTTTTAATATCTGAATCTCTTTGCAACATTATCGACACATGTAACATAAAACCAGGATTTATAACTGACCACTCTCTAGTTGAACTTAAACTGCACAATATACAATCTGGAGGAAGCCCAGGATACTTTAAAATTAACAACAGCATCTTATTGGATACACAATATCAAACACAAATAAAACAGGAAATATTAAATACAGTTCAAAACAATAAAGATGCAAACCCAAACACCTTATGGGAAGTAATAAAAGGAAATATACGTAACACAACAATTAGATACACATCATTTAAACAAAAAGAAACACACAAACTTGAAACTGAAACCATCAAAACCATTGAAACCATTGAAAAACAATTGCATCAAACAAACACAAAAGATACCACCGACATTGAAAATGAAATAACATTAAAAAAACAAATATTAGATGAAATCTATCATACTCATCTCAATGGAATAATACTACGAGCACGTGCACAGCATGTTGAACACAATGAAAAAAATACAAAATAATTCGCAAATATTAAAAAAAGTAGAGGTGAACAAAAGACTATACACAAATTAGTAGTCAATGGCAACGATATAACAAACATAATTCAGATACTAGAAGAACAACGTTTATTTTTCGAAACCCTCTATAAACGAAAAAATGTTGAAAATAACACCCTTTTTAAAAACACACATCACGCATTAAACCAAGAGGAAAAACAACTGTGCGACGGATTGCTTAATGAATACGAATGTGGATTAGCCCTAAAAGAAATGCAAAATAACAAAAACCCAGGATCTGATGGCATCACAATCGAATTTTATAAAATATTATGGAATGATATAAAAACACATCTAATTAATTCACTTAACTATTCATTTAACAACAAAAACTTAACTACGCTACAAAAACAAGATATTACTTTACTTATTCCAAAACCTGGAAAAAACTTAGAATCCTTATCAAACTGGCGCCCGATTAGTCTACTAAACAATGATTATAAAATTGCAACTAAAAGTATAGCAAACAGAATTAAAAAAAATATTACCATCAATCATTTCAAAATCTCAATCTGGTTTCATAAAAGGACGTTACATTGGTGAAAACGTTCGTCTTATCCAATAATGCATAAACTATTTCAACAATTCAAACAATCCTGGTCTAATATTCTTTGCAGACTTTGAAAAGGCATTCGATTCGCTTGATCATTCATTTATGTTCTCTTGCTTAGAAAATATGAACTTTGGTGAAAGCCTCATTCAATGGGTCAAACTATTCTTTACCGATATTAACAGTATAATCATTAACAATGGCTTCTTTTCAAACAGTTTTAACATCGAACGAGGGGTTCGACAAGGATGTCCACTCTCATCATCGCTATTTATTATTTGCATCGAGTATCTATCACATCACATCCAATCAAATAAACACATAAAAGGCATATCACTAGAACCTGATGAAGATATAAAACAGTCCCTATTTACTGACGATGCAACTTATTTTTTTAACGACAATTACGATTCTTTCCATAACCTAATAGAGTCAGTAACCCTTTATGGAATGACATCGGGTCTTAAACTAAACAAAAGTAAATGTACTGTGCTACGAGTAGGTAAATTAAAACAAAGTAATGTCCTATATAAAAAAGAAATGAAATTTACTTGGACATCCGATGAAGCCACAACGTTAGGAATTACTTTCACAAATAATGAAAAGGATACAGTTCTCAAAAACATACTACCTAAATTACATAATTTTAAAAACTGCTTATAATCGTGGCATCACCGTAAACTTACACTTATCGGAAAAAACACAGTATTGAAAACGTTTGCACTTCCTAAATTAATTTATGTATTAACAGTTCTCCCAAATCCACCAAATGATGTTATTCACAATATAAAATCAGCAATATTTAATTTCATATGGGACGGTAAGCCTGATAAAATAAAACGAACATTTACTCATTCTTGAATGCAATCAAATGTAGCTGGGTTAAAAGATACCTAGATAATACCAATACGAGTAAATGGAAATCATTCTACCAGAAAATCCTAAAAAAATATGGTGACTCCTTACTCTTTGAATGTAACATCAGCAATATTATCTTGCATGAAATTGCAAACGAAAACATATTTCTGTCTGATGTTCTATCAGCATGGAGTGATGTCACTCATAACCTAGAAACCCAAACCAGCAGTAAAACTATTTTATGGAACAATAAAGACATAACTTCAATCAATAAGACGTTTTTCTATAAAGATTGGTTTGAACGAAGCATTAAATATGTCGACCAATTATATGACTACATAATTAAGGATTTCTACTCTTTTGATGATATACTGTGAAACCATTTATTTTCCACAGCACAAAATTTCGTCATTTTTATAAAAATGACGATTTCGTCAGCACTAAAATTCGCCGATTTCTGATTTTGAATTTTAAAAAAATGCGTCAGTCAATATCCGATTTGTGTGTAATACATATTCGCGATCAATCGCAGTTGCGAAAAATCGTGGTACGAATGCGGGAACACACTTGAGAATCACTGCAGGATGTGGGGCCTGTTTGTCACATGCCAATTAACTAGTCTTTTGTTATCAAGGGACAGTAATGGACCCTCTTAATGTATGCCATTCACACGTTCATTGTTATGATTAGCGGACAAGTGTGATCGAATAACCGTTAACGAGTGTTTGTAACAACGAAGCCAATTGCCAATTAGTCTAATTCTATTATTATTATTGCCATACTGATAACAATCGTACCTTAATGAAATGAAGTATTTTTTTGCAAGCAAATCAAACTAGTCACTTTTGTTTATTTTCTTGGGTATGTGTTCTAGTTGATATGATTTTTATTAAAATGCTGTCAATACCGTTTTAAAACTGTTTGTGTTATACGAAAGAGGTTCCAGTGTGTTAAGTGTTTTTTTCAAATAAAATGCTTTTTTATTCTGATATCAACATTAAAATTATAAACTCTATGTGTGTGTTTGTTCTTAAAAAGTAAACTACCGGTATATAAATAAAAAATATCACTTATTTAAAAACAAATAAATTGATACATATAAAATAGTAATAAGTGTGGTTAAATGCAAACAATCAAACAACAAACAGCAATTAAAATATTCTTTATTAATTTGTGATAAATACGCATGTTGATCACACATCGTCATCTTTTCATTTGGTTTATTGTCTTTCATCGGCATTCGCTGCGTGATGGCTAATATGCAACACCCCTGAAAAACACAATACACCTAATTGGTAATTAAGTTATAAACAATTAGCGCTACTTCATTACCATTCTACATAAACGAAGTCAAAGCATTCGATACAGCTGTACTGCACACGCGTTTTAAAGAAGTCTAACGTGTCAGTTAAGTACCTTGTGTAATCTACATTCCTTTGTGTCAAAACCGGATTAATCTTGATTACGAAACAGCAGTGAATGTGTGCATGGATTATGCAGGAATTATATGCCTCATGTCTACGGTAAAGTTTTAAAATATTGTTCAACTTAGTGTTTGTTTTTGTTCAAACATAGAGCATGATTGTTCGTTAGGATCTTAAATTCGCCGATCGGTCGACTGACGAAATTTATGAAAATTAATGTCTGACGATTAATAATGGTTTCACAGTATGCTACATATACGGAATACCTTCAAATAATTTTCTGAAGTACTACACACTAATCAAAAGCATACCCATACAAATTAAATCTGAAATCAATACAAATAATACACCATGTACTCAAACAACATTCGTAGAAAACATACTTGGAAGAAAAAACAAAACGAATAAAATATTTTACACACTACAAATTAAAACCCTACAGAAAACTCCAAAACCCAAAATAAATGGCAAGTCTTTTTCGGAGAACATGAACTTAATTGGAAACACATATTTACCATGCCATATAAAGCAACTATTGAAAGCACACTGAGAAAATTTCAATATAAATACATCCATAGAATTATAGCTACAAATAAATATCTCTTTAAATGCAAATTATCTAACTCAAATCTGTGTGACTTCTGCGATGAAAACATCGAAACTATAGAACATCTTTTTGGGGAGTGCAAACACATCCAGCCTATTTGGAATCAATTATTTTTTCTTGAACAACAGCAACTAAACGTTAAACTATCTTTCTTAAATGTAAGTTTCGGAATGTACTCATTGAAATCAATAGACTGTAATAATATTGTGAATTTTATTCTTATATTGATGAAATATTTTATCTTTAACATGAAGTACAAAAAACAATTAACAAATTTTAATTGTTTTGTCCATAGTCTTAAACTAAAAATCCAGATTGAGAAAGAAATAGCCCTCAGTAATGACACATTACAAATCTTTGAAAAAAAATGGAATCGGATTTAATTCGCATAATATTTGTCCACTTATATACATTTCACTCTAATGTTAGTTTATCTTTCTTGTATATTTTTGTATATATTTTTTTCAATCTTATAAGATCATTGTGAATATATAACAAAACACACAAGTCCAGTATGCTTTCTTCCAACTTTACACAACTCATCATTTTTCATAACTATTCTTCTGTTGTTCTTTTCTTTTCTCTTTAAAAAAAAATATTAGCATATCTTGTATAACATGTCTGAACTTTATTGCTTTGTACAATCACTACGTTGTATGATCATATACATGTATACATTTTATGTATTATATTGAATAAAAAAAATGTTGATTCGCAATTAAGATATAATATTTATTCACAAGAAGACGTTGACTAAGTTAAGTTATCTTTAATATTTTCTTTCTAACTAAATAACACAAAGAATACGTTTAATGCCAATAATGTGATTTCACCGTTTGACAAATGAATCAATAATGAATAATTAATATGTCTTGATCTAATATCTTATCCGAACTGTCCCAAACTTCTGTAAACAAAATATGTCTAATGGCCCGACACCATCGCTGATTTGCTTTTTATCGCCCGTAGCGTTATTTTACTGAAAGGTGAAGGCAATTAAAATGAGAAGGTGAACACTGATTGACGTTGAATATCTGAGGCAAGGAACAGTAATATGTAAAACTAATTATAACAGGTCACATTTTATTCAGGCGTGCGGTTT
Source organism: Dreissena polymorpha (assembly GCF_020536995.1). Lineage (NCBI taxonomy): Eukaryota > Metazoa > Mollusca > Bivalvia > Myida > Dreissenidae > Dreissena > Dreissena polymorpha. Next base: position 33,518,244 of record NC_068368.1, on the reverse strand, counting down.
GAACACTTTATTAAAATATGGTTACTACAATAGGCAAAATTCTGTTTTACTGTTTACATAATGTTATACAGCAATATTTAATTTCAAGAATTAATATTATATGTTTTATTATATGCTTAACGTGATTACATAAATAAATGTGAATCATAATGTACACACTTATATCCAACAATAATTAAATTTAAGAATCAACAATGCATGTTTTCTTTTATGTTTTACGTGATCACATTAATTAATAATGATTCAGTACGTAAATCCTGTAAAAAATCAAAGATGTCCATGCATTTCTTCATAAATAAAATTTCACCTACCAAAACGTGTGTCAATATACGAAACCGGAAATTAAGTGTGTGTGTTCATTTTGCTATACTGTTGGGTTTCCGTGTTTGCAGTGAATTGTTTCATTGTTAAATTACGTCTTACGGTACTCCTTATGAATATTTTCAGATCTGGCTTTTGAAAACGATATGACCAAAGAACGTTATCTCTAATCGAATACCGGACCTACATGTACCTCAAATACACCCCAAAACGTCGTTTTACACCCAGGTTCCCAACGAGCGAGTTTATATGTACTCGTCGTCTGCACTTCCGGTAAACGAAGCAAGACTTCCGGTGTTTCGCAGTCGTTCAAAGAATGTCGTTCCCATTGGTAATCAACCCACGGATGTCATTAAAGGACATGAGCTTTACATCAACATTTGGAGACTTGTGACCGTCAACATGACCAAAACTGCCACATGTTGTGTATACATCTGATCAACGAATATCTTTGTCGACATCAACGCAGATTAAATACAATCATTAAAGAGTACGTATGGAACTTATTATTAAGAAAATAGTATTAAATGTTTAAATTAAATTTGTATAATCTAATTAAATATGAACAAGCAATCAAATTAAAATGAATTGTCGAATTGAGAAGATGAAAAATAAGTGCCGATTCCACAATACAGCTATTGGATCATTACAAACAATACAAATCGAGTTCATTAAAATCGTTTCTACATGCCATGTTATATTGTTTTATGAACACTAAAACTGACGATGGGTGTAATTGAAACTAGTGTGCAGTTGAATTTTAGCATGAACACAAAGTTTTGGGACAACCAGGCCAGTTTTAATATGCATTCACTACACAAACATCGCATACATGTCACGCGTACATCTTTTCGGGCGATTAGGGCGATGCAGCTTCGTTTGTTTCACGGATCATTTGATTGATCACTATGAACACTTTCGGTTCGCAATACTCTGAGAACATGAATGTATATTTGCCTTAAAGTAAATAGAGATAAACAGGTCTAACATACATGCAACATTTACGAAAATAAAGATATCTTCAGAATCAACAAGATGTTCAAGATGGACATTATATATCGCAGTACTTATTAATGCAGGTAGGGCCTGGGAAGTTACAACAAGCAAACGTCGTTTGTTACACGGAACTTCCGTTTAAGACCATACAAGAAGTATTAATCAACACTTCTGGTTCAAACTGCTCTGAAGACATCATCGTTTACTTACCTGTAGAGCTGATAGAATATAACAAGTTATTACACAACATCTAATTTCACAGTGTGTTGGATGGGGGATGTACAGTCATAAACCGACTTAGCCCCAAATGATGAAATGTGCAATAACCAATAGGATACCGTTTGTGCTTGTCGTGTGATTTTTTGGTTTCTGTAACTGTTCGGCAATTGCTTGATAAGATTTCTATGCTGCTGGCGAAACTTAAGTTTCATTACATAGGTACTACATCTTTCAATTTTTAAAATAAAAACGTTAAATGTAGTTTATGGTTTCATCATTAAATGTGTCACAAAGTGTAAAAGTTTATAGTTAATAGTAATCCCTCATCATGAAAACGCTTTTTCGAATTTTTTCTTTCGACACATGTTCTCGAACTATTTTATTATTGGGCGAATATCCGTTTTGTTTAGTTTTTGTCGAAATTTCATTTGCATGAAACAATAATTTATGTTCGCTGCGGAAAGGCATTTATTGTTGCCATTTCTGATAATTTGATTACTGAGATGTTAAATTGTATTTTCACAATCTGTTTTACAGCATTCAAACTAGGTCTTCAATAGTTTCAACAATAAGAAAAACTAAAACATATAAGCAAGCAAAAAAAAGGCTAGAGACAGACAGACAGACAGACAGGCAGGCAGGCAAGCAGACAGACAGACAGACAGACAGACAGACAGACAGACAGACAGACAGACAGACAGACAGACAGACAGACAGACAGACAGACAGACAGACAGACAGACAGACAGACAAGCAGATAAGCAGACAGATAGACAGGCAGACAAACATACAGACAGCCATTTAGACATACAGATAGACAGACAGATAGACAGACAGATAGAATGGCAGGCAGGCAGTAAGACAGGCAGGAAGAGATAAGCATGTGTTAAATACATATAGCGCATATTAACATGTGTTGTATTCAGATTGCATATATTTACATGTGTTTCTTTACAGATTGTGCTCATTTTACGACGACGCGATTCTTGTTCATCACTTTCGGGCCTGCAGGAAACTATGGACTCGGCTTACTAACATAATCAAGTACTGGGATGATAAAATGTATTCAGGAAAGAACAAAACTATATGTCAAGAGTTCATGAGATTCGAGTAGCCATTCATGACTCGATTAGCGCAGGCTATTGATGGTAATGTTGAGAAGGTTAAACAGCTGTTTAATGTGGGACTCGCTTAAGCGCGTTATCGTTTATGAAATTAATCATTTACCGCTTTATGGATGTAAAAAAGAATTTAATATTTTTCGGATACATGGTGTCACTATATTTTTGAGCATTTATTTTATCTACCAAGAAATAATGGAATTTGTTCACATATTTGTTAAGAAATGTAGTTATAAGAATAAACTATTATTTCATTGTATAATACAAATAAAAGGGAAATAGTGCGACAGCCCGGACTTGAGGCCAAATCTTCTGAACTAAGGTGAATGCATTAATTCTCAGCAAGAACGATGTAAAACTAATTAATGTGCTGCATTTTTACTAAACGTTTGTGAAAAACATTTTTGAAACAACACGCCAAATAAATACATTATTTTGTCTTAAAATCCCTGTATACTTTTGTCCATTTCAACATATGTGGTTTTGAGGCATGTCGATTTTTTCGTGTCTCAAGATATATCGGGAAACTAAGGTGTATGTTTTTCAAAAGTATGAATATAGAGATATTCACAAATGAGAACTCAAAAGTGAACGTATGTGGACAGCAGTTGTTTTCACCTACTTAGGTGTTTCATTTTCATATTAAGGTTCGATTAAACGTGACGTCGTGCACTAAATGAGCAGGCTATTTCGCTATTGAGCAGAATCAACAAAGATATTAAAACTACATTACATGTTACTGTTCGACTCAATGGTAACACAAATAATGACACATGGCTGCGTATTCTGGGGATAACGATATGCCCGGGGTGATATAAAATGCACCACAAAATTCGGTAAACAATACTTGGGGTTCGTCAACATCATACCTAATTTGAAGACCGAGCACTAATTTTGTTGTTTAAAATCATTCAATCACATGATACATTGATTATTAGCGTATATAAATACTGACGGTGATTGCATAAATAGTTAAAGCAAATTGTAGTTGCCTTTTGCAATTGAAACTGAACTTGATTCACTTGGTTTCAATAATTCATGCTCGTACCAGTTCACGAAAACGATTAAATATGTATACCAAAACAAAGAATCTGTAAGTGTTTGCATTCAAACATGGTTTTATACCGTTATATACGTTTCCATAGTAGGTCAAGCAAATTGTGTATCGTGTTTTTTTTTTAATTATCCCAGTATTTGTAAAAAATATTGCAGGACATGTACATTTACAGAAAGGAAATTCATTTCTGCGTTAAATAATTCCGAGCTCGTTAAAATCGCTGCACAATTGATGAAGTAATGGTTGTTCAAAGCGATGTACCCTGATTTCGGGTTATTCTGAGTTGAATACCTTGTTATATATATATTTGATAGTGAATTTTTTTTTTCAGAAAAGTTGATTTTTCGTTATATTATGATTATTTAGCATTCAAAATGATGTGTTCACTACCTAATATCATAGCAACACGCTAACCACCTGTGGAATATACCATAATGCATTCTAAGGAATGTCGAGCCAAACAATCTACTAAATTATGTGACTTCTTTAATTTCTCCCCCAGCACATTTATAATGCCAAGCTGTTGAAAAAAAGCAAATGTAACTGCATATTTTACAAATGGTGATCCCAAAGAAGTATGTAATTACCGACCGATTTCACTGCGTAACACTATGAAAAAGTGTTTCAAAAACTAATTTATAATGTGTACAATTGTGACGATTTTGGTCGGTACTGTATACTTTATGCTTATTATTCTTTGAGTTAATTCCTAGTATTTACATTAAAACGAAAGTTTCCCGTTTGCAAATTTTTGACTTTTCGGTAAGTTCCACACAAATAGTGTGTGCATTTTGGATTGATCATTGTATTTTCATGTACATAGCTTATGATCTAATAATACAAGTCCGGTATAAACAATACGTATTACAGAATATTGATGCAGTATACTACAATTACTGTTTGAGACGGTAGGGACTAGGGTTGTGTTTTCATGAAATGAAATAGTAGGATCATATCTTTAACAGGCGGGTCAAATGAACTATCAGTAAATAAAGCGCTCATCTCCTGTGAGTTGATAGTCTGCGTTCGAGTGCCGAACAGATCACACCATTTAATACGCTGCAGCAATTAGGTCAGCCTAAGCCCGGGACATTTCTGTGACTTTAGAGACCATGTACCGTTGGAAGTATCTGTGACTTTGGATGCCTTTTGAGTGGTGTTGACCCAAGCAACTTTGCGCAATATACCATAGCTTGCTGGGTAGCCTTGAGACTCATATATGTGACGTCGTCAGCGAAAATCAGTCTTGTGTACGCTGACGTTTATGTCGGGAAATCGCGAGATAAAAATCTTGTACGAAAATGCGCTGGATATTTCGTCTTTTGTATACAATTTCTTGGCTCATAATTTATGACATGCTTTGAAAATTTTCACAATATAGCATGAATATGTCCTTTAAACACTGGTGGTTTGTAATCCGTTTATTTAATTCAAATTATTCCCCTTGAATGACACAGTTTCGTTTGAGCAGTTCACAGGTATCGCAACCTGTCTCGTAGTGTTCATTTTCAATGGCTATTAAACGCTGTAAATCAAAATGACATCGTGTACTGTTGGATGCCTTCAATCACAGGTACTTGAAAAAAAAATTGGTCCTCATATATATGTAATAAGAGTAAAGGTACCCAACGATGATTTCACAGGTGTATTGAATAACACAAAGCAACAGCATAAAAGATCAAACAATGCACACAAATGTCGTTGTGGTTGCCAGCAGGAAGCGTCCATTTATGATAAAACACCTTTTATTTGATGAAAATCGTCCAAGTATTTCCAAAACAGCCAAAAGTTTCACAAATAACACCCCAAAATCAAAGTGTTTTTCCTGACGTCCAGCTGTCACTAATGAATGAAGGCGATTTTTGGTCGATTGTTCAAAATTAAACAAGAACTTTGCTATAAACTCCACGTGCTTTGTCATTTACTCAGTTTGCCATAGATGGACGTTTCCTGCTGGCAACCACAACGACATATGTGTGAAGGGACTGCTCAGTTATTTCATGTGATTTTTGTTTAAGGGATGAGCTGGCAAGCTGTTTTGATGTTTATTGTTTTTATGTGCACTTGTGTGTTTGGGTGATCTCAAAAGTTTTGAGCTTTAATAAACAACATTTTTATTAAACTATTCTTGACTACTTTATTTATTGGAATTTCTAACTTTAAAAGAGACTTCAAGTATTAAACAAGGCATGTTTTAACCCATTAAGAACCAGGCTATTTTTAGAGTCTACCTCTTTAAAATTACCAAAATGACAGCTTACTACAGGCTTAACGACTTACAAGACTCCATAGTACTGAAATCATTGAAAACAATAGAGCATTTGCTCCTTTTTGGAGCAAATGTTTTATTTATTACAATGGCTTCAGAAACTGAAATTTTCAGAGGTGCGGAAAGGCGCTTATGGGAATTAATGGATTAAACATAAAGTGCTCTTATTAATGTAATACGACATCAAGAATGAATCGTATCACAAGTTTCTTTATTAATCTCATAACATTTCAAACAAACACAAGTACAATTTGTTCATTGCATGTCCAATACTGGGGCACCATTAACGTTCGAGTTCCTTTAACAATGACAAATAACATTTACAACAAAGTAATCAATTTATTACATGTATTTGGACAATGCAAAAGTGTATCCTCAGTGTTCTGTGCAGTGTTCAGTTGATAGCCACCATTCTTTCCTGCCAGTCCACTGATCCTGCAGGGGAGTTTCGCCAATGCTTGAGTAGGTTACACTGCCTCTTCCCATTACGCGAGGCTGTGTTTGGTCCTTGCACGACGATAGTGTCCTCCAAGTTCCGTCCTTCTCTCCATGCCCCAGACTGCAGGTTGCCATCTGTTTGTGCACGGTCCACAAGTCTGTTCTAGAGCACTGGATAGCAGGTTGTGTAGGATGCAGCAAGCTACCACGATGGTTCTGACAGTTTCATGGTGATGTTGCATGGTGGTGAGCAAAATCTGGAACCTGTTGGCCAAGATGCCGAATGCGTTCTCCACGATCCGTCTTGCCCTGGACAGCCGATAGTTGAAGATGCACTCTTCATGAGTGAGCTTTCTGGTGTTGTACGGCTTCATGATGCTACGCAGTGAGAAGGCGTCATCTCCGATGATGAAGAAGGGCACATTCTGATTGTCACTGAGTAGGGGGTCTGGCTGAGGAAAGGCATGAACCCTGTTCTGGTCCAGCCCACGATGGTGATCACTTCCATTATAGATCTGAGCGTCTGAAGATGAGCAATTGCCTGAGACGTCAATGTAGGTGAACTTGTAGTCAGCATTCACCATGGCAAACAGGATCACGTTGTAAAAGCCTTTGTAGTTGTAGAATTCTGAGCCAGAGTTAGGAGGAGCTTTACAGGCCACGTGCTTGCCATCAATTGCACCAACTGTGTGGCGAACGTTCCATCTCTGGTACCATGTGTTAGCCAGGTCTCTCCATCCTTGTTCAGTTGTTGGGCAAAACAACAATTCATCTGTGTCCTCAATGATGGCCTTTACCACATCTCTAACTACCACACTGATGGTGTTGTGGGGGACCCTCCAGGCGTATTGCATGTTTCTGTAGCTGTTACCAAAGACCAGGTGCCGTAGGGTGATTGCCACTTTAAGACCAGGTTCCAGGCTTGGTCGGTAATTGCTGTCTTGTTTGGCCGATCGGGGGTCAGCCTCTGTACAATTTCATCAAACATGGCTGGTGGCATCCTCATAAAGTGATGGAAAGCTCGTGGGTCCTCATTCCTCAGCTCCACCATCAGCGTGTGATACAGTCCATGTTTAGGCCTTCTCAGTATCCACTGTCTGACCCACACAACTCTGTCTCTCCTTCTTCTCTCTTTTATCCTTCTGTCAACAGCTTGTAGAAATCTGAGGAGGTTCTGATTCTGCTGCTGGACTAGTGCACCAATCACAACAAGTCTCACAGCATCCATGATAGAACACTGTTACTGTAACTGAGCAAATTAAAATGAGGTCTGCACTCCACGGTAGATTTAAAATGGACTCCTGACTCATTTCTCCTCGTATTTATAGTAAAATTCTGGTTCCGCTCCAACACTTCAATACCAACGCCTAACCAAAGTTCATCACTGCAATTGATCGCTGCTTCAACGCCCGACACCGTTCCAGCAATTTCGTGTCCGTTCGAAAAACGCTAACAACAGCTCCACCAAAGTTTGTGCAACGTTTAATCACCGCCCGGGCAAAGCTGGCGAAGCAGCGGTTGTCCAGCATTCAAGATTTCTGCGTTGGCCTTGCGGACCCAAACGTCCACGAACTTGCGTCTAGCGGTGGCAGACTGAGCGTTGGTGGAACGGTGGTGAACTTTGTCGGAGCGGAAAATTGCCCGCTCCTCACCGCTCGCAATATTTTGTGCAGCTTAAAACTTTCTGAGCTGTAGGAGGAACCATCAGCGGTGACCGAGCGTATACGGCGTTGCCTTAACGGGGGCCAACTTCTGTTTAACGGTCGTGAACGGTAGCTAGCGGTGATGATTGTTTTTCACCGCTCGAGAAACGCTCAAGCAAAGATCTGGCGGTTTGACCGAGCTTAAAGTGAATAAACGTTCATCATTAGAATAATACTAATACAATAATTGTGAATCTTCAATAGTGTAAATATTCATTAATTCAAGTATAAATTGCGTATCTAATAAAACGACTAAGGAAATCCCCAGGAAAATCCATGTGATGAACAATACCACTGGTGTATCACGATGCAGTGTAACTTTATTAAAAATTTATCAATGAAGATTATTTATAAATAATTATGCTTGTCAAATAATATGTTTACAATCCAATCATCTGGCAATCAATTAGCTTCTAGAAAGATCATAATTGGTCATTATGATGTGTATTATTTTATATAGGACCGTTATGAATGCAATGCTAGAACATACATCCGTGCCCCAAAATCACATTTTTCTTTGAAAAGATAAATTTAGTCAAACAGAAAGTGTTTGTCCTAGGCACCTTGGTTATACTAGGATTTTTCCATCTCTTTACCAACTTGTTACTACAGGGTCATTTACGTGTTTGAAGTTTATAACCTGTTTTAAGGCTAAAACAGTCAAGGGTTCTCTATTCTTTTGGAAGTAATCAATGCCATGTTACAAACACTTACTTAGATTACTGATTACGCTTGTGGATCATTCATAAACAAACATGTTGATACGTATTACATTTAGGACTGCTATTTTGTATGTTTACTTACTATATTGCTAAAATCTTTTTCCAGCTCGATGACTCATTTTTTAGAAATTGCAAACTGTCATGTGGACGAGCCCCTTCAGTTCATTTGATGCTATTGCAATTTGATGCGTATAAACTATATTGTAAACATATCGCATCTTATTTCGGTTTCAGTGTGTTTTCCGTTCCGGTAATGATGGGTTGATTGTTTGATTAGCACAAGCTACGAAATTTAGGTAGTTTGCCGATTGTTAAACATTGTTGCCTGCGTGATGGATAAAATATGATTGTGTCGGTATGAATAGGGTTTTACTCGATTTAACCGTGAGCGACACTTCGCGTAATTTGCATTATCCTTTGTTTCATGCACGATTTGAATCGAAGATTAAATTATGTTGAAATACATACGAATCATGTCATATTTTCATCCACGTTGCCCTTGGCTAGTGTGTTCATGAAAACATAAGTGAATCATTGTGTTTCCTTAAAGGTGGCTTTTCACAGATTTTGGTATGTTTTGAAGTTTGTCATAAAATGCTTTATATTGATAAATGTAAACATTATATATAAAAAGCTCCAGTAAAAATTCAAGAATAAAATTAAATAAAGAAAAAAAGGTAACCCTCAGCAGGACTCGAACCACTGGAGTAAATGTAGTAACCACTTAGACCACTCGGCCATGATCCTACCGGATACAATGCCAAATGTATTTTTATACTTTATATAAGCAATCCTCGTATTTTCACAGGATATAACAACAACAACAGAACTCTCCAAATTATTAATTCGTTTTGTGTTGCAACGCTTAATTTATTAATTAATAATTAATAATTAATTAATTAATTAATTAATTAATAATAATTAATTAGGGCCACTTAATTTAATAATTAATAATTTTCGGGATTTTAAATCGTCACAAGATGCATAAAATGGTTATTTTTGAGCATGGTAAATGTTCCGTTTTACTGTTTCCTCACAAATATCATAACTAAAACGAAATTTTGCGAATCTGAAACAACTTTTTTTCAATTTTGTCAATTTACCCAAACATGAAAATCAGATCATTATGTTCAGGTTAACTTTATATGTCTGTGTGTGTGCGTGTGTGAGGGTGTGTGTGTGTGTGTGAGGGTGTGTGTGTGTGTGTGTGTGTGTGTGTATGTGTGTGTGTGTGTGTGTGTGTGTGTGTGTGTGTGTGTGTGTGTGTGTGGTGTGTGTGTGTGTGTGTGTGTGTGTGTGTGTGTGGTGTGTGTGTGTGTGTGTGTGTGTGTGTGTGTGTGTGTGTGTGTGTGTGTGTGTGTGTGTGTGTGTGTGTGTGTGTGTGTGTGTGTGTGTGTGTGTGTGTGTGTGTGTGTGTGTGTGTGTGTGTGTGTGTGTGTGTGTGTGTGTGTGTGTGCGTTCATGCGTGCGTGCGTGCGTGCGTGCGTGCGTTCGTGCGTTCGTGCGTGCGTGCGTGCGTGTGTGTGTGAGGGTGTGTGTGTGTGTGTGATACGTTTTGCAAAGCCCTAAACAATGGATTACAAATGAAAGCTATTTGTTTACATAAGTAAAGCCTTTCATAAAGTATACTCTTGGTATTTGTGGGTTTTTGCTTTCTTGGTTTGTAGACGTCAACGAGTACATTTATGAAGCTTTTCTTCTAACTGGGCTACACTAGAGGCCGGGGTTCAAAGGGCTCTATACTAGGGCCACTACTATTTTGAATCTTTATAAATTATTTGTTTAATAACATGAAAATATTCGGCTTTTTGCTCGTGACACGTCCCTTTAAATTATTGAAGATGAGCCCGATTTATAGTGTAACTAGTGATATTGAGATCGATATACTTCTTTTTGAAAGTAGTTATCTCGACAAAAATGAAAATTCCCAAATATTTATTTAGGTCCAACACTTTATTAACAAATCCAGACGCTTTTTTAACAATCTATTACTGACTCAGTCACGACTTGCTGCTGCCTAATGTTTTTGTCCTTACATCCAATCATCCAACAATCATCCTTCATGATGAAATGTCTCTTTCCGAACGTTTGATACCAATAATGTATACTTATTGTTTTTGGCAATTCAATGAATTTTTTTAAAGCACACACATCTATTGCGTTAATTCTACTGTAAGGAGAGAAACTATATAAGAATTATTTATTTCATTTCAACCATATTCTTATAATGATTGCATTGCGCATGATTGATCTCCACTGTATTCGCCAAAAAATAAATATATTTAAACTAATCAAAACTATTCAATTATATATATTGGAATGCCATGAGGCTTTATTACAAAACGTTATGCACATTCTAAGTAATAGAAAATAAAAACAAATTGCACTCTAAAAAAAAATCATATCATAATTAATATAGTTTCTTTTGAATTAAGATACCATATAAAAACCCATGAAAAAGACGTCGGACCTCGGACATGTCCGACAAAATATAAAATTAATTGGCAAGATACAGGGAAGTTTCTGCTAAAGTAAATATTAAAGGAACAGTTTACTGAATGAAAATCTAAAAGGTTATCAAAAAGATTTTTTTAGAATAAGTACATATACATGGCCCAAGAAGTGGTGAAATAGTGCAAAACATCCTTAATTAATCAGAAAATCTGACATATGTATAATGGGAGCTTGGTATTTTGTGAGCAAGCAAATGCCCGGATGTTGATGTTATTTTTTGATTGGCTATACGTTTATTTATGATATTGTTTTAATTAAGGTTATCATAACATCATTACGATTTTCGAGACTGAACGATCTTTTTCGGTTTCCGGTTCCGGTGGAGAAGGACGTGATTTAAACGTGTTATGCTGTGATTAAAACTCAAATATTTGTGTGTGTGACGTTGTATGTGTATGTATGTGACGCTGAGATAAATATAAAATTCACTTGCTGGTTACAACCGAACACATGTAAGCGTTTGTATGCGCTTTAGTTTTTTGTTTGTCTCCTGCATGATCTAAAGTTGAATTGCTTTGCAAATGACATCACAAGCTGATATACATATGGGTAACAATAGAGTGCTATCCGTAATGTCCCAGACAACTACGGCTAAATGTAAACAGTATTCGTGATCGTAGATCATGGATATTAGAGCTCAAGGCGAGTACAAACCGTTGTCGCTCAAGGGCAACACAGAGTTGAAAGTTACCGTCAGTGCATCTAGTGTCGTCATCTTAACGTTACTGCAGGCAAGTGAAACACATTATGAGGTTGATACAGACCTTGGGTCTTTCACAGAATACAACAGACTTGTTGACCTGTACAGATTCATGCCCGGTGATATGTTTAAGACGTCACTTATGTTAACAAATGCTGGAGCAAACACGTTCCCAGCTCTTTGAGGCTTTCAAGTCAACCAAAGACTTCCTATCCTATCCATACTGCGAACTTAAGCGGTGAGTGTTCCGTAGTAAGGGGGACATAATTGCAATTAAACTTGCTAATGCTATATACGCTCTTATCAGAGTGATGGAGGGCGAAGACTACTCCACAATAAGGGAAATTATAAGCGGTTCTTCCAGATCCAAGACTGTATCCCGCGTCACACAGATGTCGACTCCAATGTCAATATCGGAAACAACTATTAGTGCTGCGTTCAACTGCAATTGTGTTCTGGAACTTAAAATACTAAAATACAACGTATCATCCTTGCAGGCGGACATGCTTCTCATGATACATTTTACAAAAACGATCAGATCCGTTCCCTGTAGATGGACAATGTATGCGACAGTGTCAGCAGCATTTCAAAAAAGGACACACTGGAATGTAAAAGAGCCATACAAACTGTGACAAACTTCTATATTTTCAATATTGAATCCATAACGTAAATCGCAGTATAGAGAGCGCATTGCGAGATCTGAATAATTTCGTACATTCACATGGTGTGGTCAAAATATTAAGTGTGACACGCATGACCAACCATTCCGCCTAGAGGATGCAACATGCGCCGCAGTGTATAATGCTACTAACTTGCATTTCCAAAATACTTCATGTAAAGTCGATGCAGGTGTGAACTTCTTTACATATGGGTGCACAGATACTACCGAGATATGTTCCGACAGTTCCAAGTCGCATGCTTATCATTCTGCTTCGACTATAGGTCCTGAGACCCACGAAGCGAGGCTAAATTGCAGATCAGATGAAAAGTGCGCATGACCAAGAGTCAAACCGAAAATCGACTCGTGCAGAACCAGTTGAATGTCACTTTTAGGCATTTGATTTGCAACCCTCTTTTCTCTGTCTTACCCGTTACCCGTGTCGAGAAATTGCTAGTTCTTTAAGCCGTTTTAGAATACAGACTTGAAACTGACACATAAGCGCTCAGGCGAAATGTGCCGCAATTGGTGTAGGCAAGGCCGTCCGCGTTACTCTAATAATGAACAATACAGACAATACAAACATGCAAAAGTTGACTTCCGGAGACAATTCATATCGCGGAATCGTACCGAAACATCACACGTTGCGTAAGGTATAAATGTATAATATCAGAAGTCTTCAAAATTTAACAGGGGAGCAGGCAGGGAAGCAGACCATGACCATTCCTGTATCTGACTTCCATCAACGTCCTTATTAAAGAACTGACGGAGACTGGGTACGGTCTATGCATGTTTAATATGAGAATTTGTGCACCGATCGCGAATGATATTATTTAAATATCATTACTCCGTCGTGTGCTGCAATCCATGATGTCATTTTGTTACAAGTACTCTAAGCAGTGGCGGTTCGAGTATAACTCCGAGAAGTGTGGCGTTTTTGCATTTTGCAGTATAAGAACTGTCGTGAAGGAAATAGATATATGGAAAAACAACAACTAAATGAAGTTAAGGTGTACAACCAGCTAGGTCTTATATGCGAAGTGTCACTTTCTAAAACCAAATCACTACGCGACGTTAGCAAAAATTCGATAAACGTTCCTATACATACTATATAGTGGGTTACACCCAGAAAGATGCCCAAGTGCTGGTTCTAATTCAAAGTCTCTTTGAAAGATACCTATGTATTGGTTCTGTATCATATGTCAAAGTCTCCCTAAAGATGATAAAGTACTGGTTCTAACTTTTATGTAAAAGTCTCTCTAAAAGTTGCCTTTGTACTGGTTCTCACGCATATCTAAAAGTCTTTGTGAAAGATGCTCAATCACTGTTTTTAACTAATATGTCTGAAAGACGCACATGTATTGGTTCTTACTCATATGTCAAGGTCTCTCTGAAAGATGCACATGTAGTGGTTCTAACTCATATGCCAAAGACTCTCTGAAAGACGCCAATGTACTGGCTCTAATGCATATGTTAAAGTCTCTCTGAAATACGCAAAGAACTTGTTCTAATTGATTTGTCAAAGTCTTTACGATGTCCAAGTACTGGTTCTGAAAGATGCCCATGTACTATTTATAACTCGAGTGTCTCTATTAGAAACCCAAGAACTGGTTCAAACTCAAATGTCAACGTTTTTCTGAAAGAGAACGATGCACTGGCTTAACGCCAGCGAATGTTTTTATTTATTATAAAGTATCCGTAAAAGGATATTTCCGAATTGAGAAAAAATTACAAAACTTCAGACTACCGTCTGAAAATTTCGCAAAAGAAAGGAATTTGGCATCATTTCGGCCAAAAGCCCATTTTCTACAAATGAACAAATAAAATGCTTGCTTTACTTACTTGTAATATCTGATTTAAAAAAAACATCTCTCGCTGCTAGTTTGAATTGATTTTGGTAAGTAAACATCCAAAACGATGTAAAGCATCATTTTAAGCCATATTGATATAGAAATCCATATTGAATATTAATATTTATTTTATTTGATGTCTTAAATTCCATATTTTTAAATTGTTATATATGTTTCTTTGAAAGGTTTGTCAGATCTGTGTTCAATCACGTATCGTTTACATATTTACAGCGGAATAACTCGACGTTAAAATAATCAACAATGGAACACAGTGGTGTTGTAAATTTTAATGCCGCAGTTAAAATTGATTTTTGTCATAACAGAGAAATCATTCAATGGAGTTAATTCAAACATGTTTGTCTTTTAAATCATTTATCTTATGTATAAATATGGTTTCTAGACGCAAATGATAATTTGTTATCAACACTCTGGCGAAGTTGCATTCACATTCTATTTTACTGGGTAAAACCGGATACGCGAATTTTAATACGGATCTCGTGTATGTAAAAACTGCCTCCGAAGTGTTATTATTGTCGGTAAACTTTCAACTCAGGAAATAAAACAAGGCATCTTTCAATTTGATGATTTTTCCAAAACCTAATTATTCCTTCGATCGTTAACCGAATGATAAACAATTATAGCTTACTTTCAGTTCGGATGAATCAATAAGCCTGTTTGCACTGCTATGTAATATAACTGACGTGGCTTTGTACATAGTGTTAACTATTCGTGCGTGGTTGTTTCTTACACATGCCGGTTTTAATATTAGAGCGACCAACTTGATATAATAAATTAATGTATGTTCGTATGCATGGATAGCATGATGCGTATTTTTTGCAATATATATATGCGCTTGCTAAACCTTATAACATCAGGATTTATTTACGTTGATTTGCTTAAGTTAAACTATGAAGTTAAGTAATAATGCAACAACCCGGAGACGTGGGAATGTTTTGATTGTCATCACTCAGTTGGGTGGTCAGTCAATAGCACTTGTTTTTCTGTTTCTCGAAAATTCAGTTTTCTCATGATATCATGAGCATGCTCGGATTTACGATCAACGAATTTGGAGAGACAAGAGGAAAGAAAGACGAAAAATCAAATATGAAGGAAATAAAAAAATTAAAATGAAAATTCGCATGCTTACAAGTTCTCAAGAATGCTTGTATCTAACATAATCTTTATTTGTTAGCTTGTTACTTGGGAGGAAACTTATTTCGGTCAAAAGGTCGAATATTAAAGTAACTAGGTCGAGTTACATGAAATTTGTTTCTACATCTTTAGAAGGCTGTCACCTACAAGTATTTAACTGTGTTTGTTGCTTGCATCGGATGAAAGGAAGACGGCGACTGATCAATTAGTCAAAACAAAATTGTATCATGGTCTCGAAAAATTGCAATCGATTTCTACATTTCTTTTTTTTTTACATTTAGACCGATGTGCTTTTAGGTTCATTAAGATAGTGAGAACTTATTTCGTTGTGTGTCTTTATTGCATCAAACAAAATAGAGCGAAAACATATGTTCCTCATTGATTATTCGTGGTAAATAAAGTAAGGGTATGTTCTGGTATTAAGTACATCATTTAATGCGAAAACATATGTAGATGCAAACATTGACACATTGTTTAAAAAAGAATAAATCATATTGATTTGTCATTGATAAACCATATTATTTACACTAAAAAAATGCGCCAAGTAAAAGGATTTGGCGCCCCGAAACCGGATTTTTGCACAAATGATATACAAAAATATACTCTGCATTACCGTTTAAATTCGGATGCCCCATATTTTATTAATATGTGTTTTGTCTTCGCCGTGTGGTTTGTCCTGTGTCCTGTTGCAACGCATTTGTATGTAACAAAAAGCAATTGTCAGTAACAAAAGATATCTCCAATTCCGTTTAATAATGACGACAATCCCTTTGTAACATTTGTAAAATTTGTAAAAACATTAATAAATAATTTACTTGTTCATAAATGGGCTGGTATATGTGGTAACATATGTGGTAATATTCAGTTTTACAGTATTAGATAAGTACCTTGCTGCATCTCTCACATAGCAACCATGGTATAATGTTAATGGTAAGTGTGTTGCACAAAGTGTTAGCCGTGGATTAGGGAGTGATTGCTTAATACAAAACATTGTTGGTTTTCCGTTTAATCCATATTAAAATTATAAAAAATTAATAACATTAAACTAATCTCATTCGTGCAATGTCTATGATATTTTAACTGGAGCAGCAATCTTCTTAATACAATCAAGTTCGTGTGTTAATAATGTCGATTTCGGGGAAATGCTCAGCTAATGCAACTGTATAAGTGGAAATATGTTTGCATTAGAATTAAAATTATAAATGGAAACCTTTTTACAATAATTTGCTACAATGACTTTATGGTCATAAGATAATTATGAAATGGGCAGTTAAAGAAACCGTCAACCACGAATCAAGAAAAAAAATAATTAAATACCGTATTTTTTTACAATTATTAGTTTATATTGATAAATATATCACGACTGGTGAATTACATTACTTGAAAAAAGTTGTTAAGTTTTCATATGTTCATATATTCGGTAGTAAAATTGTACTGGGTATTTGTACCAAATACTACCGGTTAACTATAAGTAATGCAAGTAGATTGATCATCATCGTCACGTGGTTAACCCAGGAATGCAAATTGTGCATGCGAAGTGAATTGTATATATTTTATATATAAAATGATCTTCTTGCGTTATTAATATAGAGTTTTTATCGTTTTGTCACCTATTTTCGCGATTTACTTTCGATTGCACATCGCGAAATTGTATTACTGAATATACTGAACATATGAACTTTGTAATCGTTGAAATATACCAGTCGTGATAGTATAATCTGTATAAACTAATAATTGTAAAACATATGGTATTTTAGAAATTTTCTTTTTTCGTCGTTCGTGGTTGGCGGTCTCTTTAACAATTACCTCTTTTGCAGTATGTTAGTTGTTTAATAGTTTATTCGCTATATTTCATGTGATGTTGGGTTGTCTTTACACAATTGTATTGCATGATATAATGTGTAGTTGGCTAGTATTTATACAGTTACATTGTATCATTTCCTGTGTTGTTGGCTAGTATTTAAACAGTCACATGTTATCATTTCCTGTGTAGTTTGCTAATATTTAAACAGTTTCATCGTATCATTTCCTGTGTAGTTTGCTTATATTTTAACAGTTACATGTTATTATTTCCTGTGTAGTTGGCTAGTATTTTTACAGTATCATGTTATCATTTCCTGTGTAGTTGGCTAGTATTTTTACAGTTACATCGTATCATTTCCTGTTTAGTTGGCTAGTATTTTTACAGTTACATTGTATCATTTCCTGTGTAGTTGGCTAGTATTTTTACAGTTACATCGTATCATTTCCTGTGTAGTTGGCTAGTATTTAAACAGTAACATCGTATCATTTCCTGTGTAGTTTGCTAGTATTTAAACAGTTACATTGTATTATTTATTTCATGTGAAGTTGGCTAATCTATAAATAGTTATATTGTATCATTTATGTGTAGTTTGTTAGTCTTTTAATAGATGTATTGTATCATTTCCTGTGCAGTTGGCTAGTTATTAAACAGTTGCATTGTATCAAAGCCTGTGTAGGTGGCTAGTCTTTAAACAAAAATATAATGTCATACCTTGTGTAGCTGGGTAGTCTTTAAACAGTTGTATTGTATCGTATCTTGTGAAGCGGGATGTCTTTAAACAGTTGTATTGTATCATTTTCTGTCAAGTTTGGTAGTCTTGAAACAGTTGTATTCTATCATGTCCTGTGTAGTTGGCTAGTTTGTAAACAGTTGTAAAGTACCATTTCCTGTGGATTTGGCTATTCTTTGAACAGTAATTTTGTATCATATCCAGTATAGTTAGATAGTCTTTTAACTTTTGTATTTTATCATTACCTGTAAAGTTTGTTGGTCTTTAACAGTTGTATTATATAATTTCCTGATTACATGGCTAGTCTTTTAACAATTGTATTGTATCTTTTCCTGATTAGTTGGGTAGTCTTTAAACAGTTGTATTGTATCATATTCTGGCTAGTTTACTTGTCCTGAAACAGTTGACGCACTCCACTGAGTATGGGTATTATACCTGCAGGCTACTAATGTAGCTAATCATGGCTGTTATGGACGCTGGGCAATAACTCGTTAACGCTGCCACTATATCCGTAAGATATCAGATCAAGATATGGTATTTCCTGAAATAAAACACTTGCATAAGATACGATTGCCATTTAAAAGCAGTGCCTACTCATGATAGCATTTGCATTATTGAACACTTCTGTCGTACAAAGTATGCCACATGCATGCACTTACTCACATCCGTTGGTATTTGCAAGCTTTAATGTTCTTTGGTTTTAATGTACTGTAAGGAACTATGTTTCCAGCATGTTTAAATTATATGTTTTCTCTAGCAAAACATCAGAATCTAAATAATGCAAAGAGTTACTAAATATAATGTATACAAATTATTGAAATAAAATACAAATATCATCGAAAGAATTCTTTAACGAATATGTCTTCTTCATTGTTTTTCTGAATCATACATCTACGGTCAATAGTCGTTAGTTAAAAATATGGGTCATTTCAACGGATTCAAACACAGTCGTGGAACCCTTTTTGCATGTGTGTCTTATATTTTCAAATTATAAGAGATTTTAATTTAGTATGTCCAATACAAATGCGTTCAATAATTGCTTTACTACGCTTCCTAATATCTTATTTTAAAAACTTGGTAATTTGGTGCGAAAATGGCCATTTGCTAATGGACTCTATTTGTAAGCAGGTGATTAAATATATCTTGCATCCAATCCACTTTTGCAGAGCCTGAATGTCATTGCAATGTGCAAAAAGGAAACAGCTGTTTAATTGAAAAGATAACCTGAGTAGATCGGATTTGTCAAACAGATATTACTCATGCAAAAATATTTCCGTATGAATGTCTTTTCTAACATACTTAATTTACAATGTAATAGAAATGCATAATTTTGCACTTTTAAAGGTTTCATAGTTTTCAGTTACCATTCACAACTTTGCAAGTGCTACACTCCATTACACGGTAGATCATATAACAATCCACCACAGCCATGTACAAAAATGAAAAAAAAACATAACTAGGATTGCTACTTCATCTTAAATGCACATTTTATGTTTTCATTTTAACAGTTGATGTATCAGAATGAATTTAACCAACAAGCGTCATGTTACTTCGTGAAATGTATTTTCAAAAGTACCGTGTAAAAAGCAATACAAATTGTTCCGCGTCATGCTAAAACGGGTCTAATGCACCATTCTGAAAGGTGGCCCGAGAACTGCATGCACAGTCGCACAGAATTGACAGGAAACTTTCCTGACCGCAACAAGCTCGCCCAATAACCGTGGTCTCTTCAACTGACAGCGTAGCTCCTGACCATACTGTGCTGCTATCAAATTGCGATTGTATCCATCAAAACAATAGAATAATTTTGAACATAATTAAATTGGTGCATATCGTTGTACACATGCAGATAACTATTGCAGTATGTACATTTCAATCAACAATATATATACTAAATACCTGGTTAAACGTTGCTTTAAATTGAGTCATATAACACCAATAATAACAAGTACCTGTGTCATTTATGTCCTTTCTGGACACTATAGATTTATATAAACAATTAGTATTATACCACGAACACATTTCTACAAATATGCGTGAAGTTTAAGTTCGCAATCGGTTCGCAACATACTGATAACGTGTATTCACTGTCGTAAAGAATACGCATTAAGGTCTGTCTGATCGTCTAACATTAAAAACGAATCAAAGACCTTTGCTCGGTGTGAAAATATGTTGAACTTCCACGTAGGTTGTTTCTTCGAAGTGTTAATAAGATACAAGAACTATATTAATCTTATTATTGTCAACGAAAATGCCCCTATTTTCACTCTAGCACTTATATAAGCGTGCTGTTGGTTTTGCTTGGTACATTGAATATAGTTAATATAAATCCATAAATATGCGCGAACACACCGACCTTTGTATTCAGTCGTGATTACCAATATTCATAGCTTTATATGGATGTGCCGTAAACGGAAATGCAAGGATGAATCGACTTCCTAGTTAGGTTCAGCATTAAAAGGGATGTGCTCTTATAATGTTTTATATTATAAAAATCAATGATGATTTGTTTAATGTTACGGACTCCAAACATGAAATACGATTGTTTTAATAAATCAATCAAAATATGCTTTCGATGTAAACAAATAAATCGACTAAAGAAAATGTACTTTGGAATCTTTTTGAGTAACATAACGTGTGAACAAATACTTACAAATAGGCACTAGTGCTCGGGATGACAATTACTATTTCCAATAAACATTTACGTTTACAATACCGTCTTTAAAGGTATATTTAAACGTAACCAAAAAACATGTATGTGAAGCGATTTATTTAAAGATAGGATATAACAGTCTCAGGAAGATTTATGGTTGACCCATGTACATTTCATTTAATGTTAAATAGAATCAAATGAAAACGAGGTGGAAGTATAAACGGGTCTCCATAAAAACGATTACGTGTGTGTATACGTTCGTGCTTGCGTGTGTGCGTACATCTTGACGATACATTTTGTATCATGTTATTTGGTTTTTGTCACTTGAGTCAAAAAGAAGAGCCTGGTGTTTATGTCCATGATTCAGACATCTACATGTATAAGCAATATCCATACAGACCTCTATAACATATCAAAATTATGCATTGTTAAAGATCCATTTCCTTCCTTTTACCTACATGCCGTACTTGAAGAATAGCAAACTAAGTTGCAAGAGAAGACGATTTTACGATTGAAACGTGAAGTTATATTCAGAGCAATTTACAATAAATGTGTAATTTGTCTGTGTATTTGGCGAGCCTTTGAACAGTTGCATCATTTCCTGTGCAGTTTGCAAGTCTTTAAACAGTTTTATTGTATCATTTTCTGTGTAGTTTGCAAGTCTTCAACCAGTTGTATTGTATCATTGCCCTTGTAGTTGTGTAGTTTTTAAATAGTTGTATTGTATTATTTGCATTAACGGTATACTCTGATCGGTTTAAGTATTGTGTCATGATCAATAGTAGTCATTTCCGTAATCACGTTGGGTAATTTTGCGCACAATTAGCGTTTTAAGTTACGTACAGTATATTGAAGTTCCGCATGAATTATGAAAATTCTATCATACACAAAAGATTTGAAATAATTATTGTCAATTAAAAATTAAATTATTACTGATATTATAAAACTATAACCACACATAAACGGCTTTAAAATTATCATTATTGAACTTCCATGCTATAATTATAATTCAAATGTTCAACGATCAGTGGTTGTGTGACCTCTAGGACAAAACGATAATCGATCGTTTCATGTCAAGGTATTGCATAGACCAAGACCGATCCCTTGTAAGTTGTTCAGTTGTTCGTAACACAAACAGTTTGCATAATCTCATGTTGGCAATTTTAACATATTTATTCCAACAAAACTTAGGACATAGCAACGAAGCATATCAAGTAATGTAATAAACTTAAATATAAATATATCAAAACAAGCGAATTTTTAACAAAATATAATAACAACAGCTTTGTTTATACCAAGGTTTGTTGTTTAATTAAAATGAAGTGATAGGATAGCAGACATTACATATATGGCATATAACAGTCATTAATTTATAGCGTAACATATCAAACCTTATAAACTAGTGATAGTGAAACCTTTCTTTAATTCATGAAGCAAATAAAACACTTTACCGTACCCTGTAAAAAAACGAACGATATTTGTCTTCGTGTCTATACATGCCAGTATTACTATTTCATTATTACGTGACTGTCTTGTAGAAGTGTGACAAAGATCAATTGTTACGGATTATTTTTCACTTCAAAACATTCTTAACGATTTAGATACATGGATTACCAGATATGTTAATGCATAACCTGAATAAACGTCAAACAAATAGTAGAGTTATTCCGATAAAACAATACAAATGAATAATATGAACACGCGATCAGAAGGCATGTCTCAATTAAAAGAAATAGACAACACACTAAATATAGATATATATAACAGCAAGTTTTGAAAAAAATAACGTAAGATTAAAGCATTTACAACTTGTAGCAATTATATAATTTACTAAGCCGATTAAGGTATCATATGCAATGTGATTCAATGTGGTCGAGGCCAAAGTTAGCTTTTTTGTGTAGTATGCGAGAATGTCGATGTAATAAAGTTATAACACAGACAACTACTTTAAAGACAAATACATTTTCAGGCATACACTATCGCTCAAATGTATTTATCTGACAGCACATTCTACATGGGGGTAAAGGCCTTCACAAAACTTGGCAGGTAAAACAACTATCGGCCGTAAGTAGACATAAAATTATACGAGTTTGAAACCAACGAATAAATAAGCACATGTTATATTAGGAATAATGTATATCATTTGAGAATTATAACGTCTAAACTAATAATGTGAAACTCATGCACAATTCATCCACAAAACTTCAAAAAAGCTTGAAAATGCTTCAAACGAAAATGTGAAGGTAATCATTACAATTATAGAATTGTGCATGAAAAACGATGATCATCAAACCACATAACATTTAAACATATTATGGTTTGTTCTTATTTTATCATTATTTTAACGTTATCGTTGTCTTATTTTTCGTATGTATATTATACATTTTACGAATAATAGTTGTCTTTGCATCACAATATTTGTTATACTCACTTAATGCTTAACGTTTAAATTATATAGTCAAGTCTTAGACTTAACAAACATTTGTTTCATCAACTTTGACATTTTATCAAAACAATGTAAACATACAGTTCAAAATATGAACATTATTTTAATTAAAAGGCTTATCACAACAGTGAAAAAAACAACATAAATAGTGCTTACCGTTTAACAAATTATCACAATAGGTACAAAATCAGGAAAACAAAAGTTCTATGAGAACCAACTGTATTATTTATAGACGAAATGCAACCACCCGTTACATTAAACTATTTAACTCAATCGCGTTTGTTTTGTATTTCTCAGTTTTTTTACTAGTGTGTAGTTGGCCGATCGAGGTTAATCGTTCTTCTAGGACTAAACCTTAAAAGCTTACAAATGAAATTCTTAAGTTCACGTCGAAATTTAACATCCCAAAAGCTGTAGATAAACGGATTAGCAACATTATTAAGAACATATATCCGTAACAAGAAGTCATAGAAGCAGATGTGTGATTCAGACAAACCCGTCCAAAAGTCTGAAACCACTGCATCCATCACAGAGACGGCTATAAATGGTAAATACGTCACGATGAAAAACACGGTGATAGTCAGCATCATCATCGTTATCTTTCGTGAATTGCGCTCTCTGGCAACTGACCCTTTTGCTGTATGACGTGTAAGACTGCTTGCAACTGGCTGATCATGTTTTATTTTGTTTAAATCTAATTCAGGCTTTGTTTTAAGACTTATATCTAACAGTATGTCTGAGTGTATACTTAAATCATCGTTTGCTCTCACAGTTGTTACCTTCGACTGTGGTTGATTGTTCGCGATAACTCGTTCAGCGGTAATCTCAATATTTGATAAATCGGTTGAATTAAATGGAGATTCAATGACACCATTTACATTTGTTGAACCATTGCAATGCAAAGTATTTACAGCGCAGTTGTTTTCATTTCTAAGCCGCTCTGTTTCAACTTTGCAACAAAAGCATCGCCCGACGGATTTATGGATTGTGATTTGAAATCGGGTAGAACGATGTATTTTTAGGCAAATACGACTATAAATAATAATCAGGAACAATACTAAAATGATAAATAAAAGCATAATAAATCCAAGATATCCAATTCCCAAATACGAATTGCTAGATACACTGTATATGTCTTGTATAAAGCATTCTACTCCAGTTGTATTTGTTTCATATTTGTTTAATGGCACGGATCTAGGGCCATATAAAATCGTATATGGCACTGAAATCACGATAGCTAAGCAAACTACAATGACGCAAGCTTTTATTGCACCAAAATCCACAATCTGTCTTTTCAGAGGTCGACATATTTTTAAATAACGGTCGAGTCCAACCAAAAGTAATATTAGAACCGAACTCAAAGTGCATGCACTTATTAAAAAACTTAATGTTTTACACGTGACCGCACTCTCATATTCAACAATATGTGTCATGTCATAAATATGGTAAGCCATACCAACAGTACACACCGACACATCCGCCATTGCTAGTGATATAATATACACCCTTGCACTGGATCTTTTGAGCTTTAGTTTGTAGACCACAGCTACACAGGTGTTACCAATTAACCCAGTAATCATCAAAACGACCAGAATAATCAACGTAGGCTGATACTTTTCCTTCTCTAGATCGTTGATTGCCTTCATGTCTACCTGACTGGAGATGTTTGTCGTAACCTTCGAAGAATTTGGCATGGTTGGTAGTTCACAGGCATATACTTGGAATTTAAGTGTCAGCTTCCATGCTAAAATCGGAATACAAATCGCTGACTAATATGTTTCACACCTGCATAAGATTATCGTAATTAATTTTTGACGTTAACAATCCTTAACAATAGCTCGCACACGCTTCCACTTTATCCGTTCGATATCGGATATTAGGTGAATATTTCATATAAAAAAAAAAAATTGCAAGAAATATAATTGCTATCATATTATTAAATACTGGTTACTCGTGATAACATTTGCATTCTAGCAATATTGTGTGAACAAACGCACAAAACAAACGAAGTAACAACCGTTTTTATATATGAACTATTTTAACAGCATGTTGAAAATAAATGCAAGTTTTGTTTCAGTAAATAATACAGTATTTAGTTTTGCAAGGATAAATCAAATCACGTTCACTAAATATATTAATTTGAACATATCTGTATTCATGTACACCGTATCGAAAGAGATACAAATGGATTCGAACAAAAAAATGTTAGAATAGGTATAATATTTTTGTATTTATACATCGAGAGTGAAACGTAAGTTTAATATGATTGGCACTATAACGGAATATTAAAACAGATTTGGCAAGTTTTGCATAAAATATGTTAAGAATGCACATTATGATAGCTTTTTATTAAATATGTTAAATACAATTAGTTTAACGCTTAACAACGCCTCTTAAAATCTAGCTTTGTAAACCTGATTATTTGGTGAGAAAATGTCACAGCTCCAGTTTCGAATATATAAAAGAAGGTATTGGAAAATACAAACTATCCCCAATACTTGTATAGAGCCTATACGGCATTGTAATATGTTAATATGAAACAGCTGTTAAATTGAAAAGGTAACCTGATAAGGTTTCTTTTGTCAAACATATATTACTCATTTCAAAAATAGTTCTTTATGAATGTATTCTCTATCATAACTAATGTACCGTGTTTACTTGCTACAAGTTGTAAGTGCATTTACAACGCTATCATTGATTTTCATTTACACGCCTTTACATGCTACACTGCATTGCATGTAAGAGCAGAGGACAATCTGTATGTATAAAATAGAAAAACACCGCATAAATGGGAGTCACTACCTTATATGCAACACAAATGTATGAATTGATATATTTCCTTTTATTTCTCTGGCCTTATTTAAACATCTATGCCGAGAAACTTCTTGAAATATTTTTGCAACAGTACCATTTTACATTACTAAAATATGAGCGTCGTCATGTGCACATTCGGCTAGAGTAGCTCAAGAATAGCCTGTGCTGTCATGCAGTATGGTTAGCGGCTACCATGTCCTCTATTAACGCTCGAACAGATCGGTGGTCTCATCAAATGAATGCGGAAGTCCTGACAAAACTGTACTACGGCGCAGACTGGTATGGAGCTACGCTGGCCTAATAAGACATAAGACCAATCTTCGTATGACGCGGGTCATGTAATCTTCGACAATGTACCAGTTTTAGAACATAAAGTCACTATACGACTGTGTTTGCAGGTGACTATTTTAAATGTAGTTGTCTGTTGTAACGCTGATTTCAAAAAGATGAAATTTAAAATTACTATTTAAATAAAAGAATAACTGACAATGTGGTATATTACTCGTTTTGTGATTGTCTGACAAACATGTTCCGGGATTACTTCGTGTTATCAAAAAAAGTTGTATAGTTGAACGACTTGTTAATCAACTTCATAAATTTATAAAAAATGTATATATCTCCATCAAAACCATTTACAAAATTGAATATAAATTAACAGGTGTATATCGTTGTTAACGTGTACATTAAGATATCATTTTGTACATTGTATTTGCTTTAACAGCCTGGCTAAGAATTCCGCTAAAGTGAGGTTTACAGGAAAGAAAATTAAAACTTACTTGTAACTAAAATTATCTTATCCTACGTGTGACTTAATTTATCTCAATTAACATTTGAAGGAATAATGAGTAATGAGTCTGATGGAAATACACCAATGAAAAATGTGTTTATTCTTCTTTCATGTTCAGTAAGCTTTTAAATCGTAAACACTCTGGGTACGTTTATTTATTGCCGTAAGTTATAAACGTGAAAGTCTCATAGATCTTATAATATGAAAAATCAAATCAATTACCTTTGGTTTTTGAGTTAAATCCGTTTAAGATCCACGTATGTTGTGTCTTTAAAGTGTAAATAACAGAAAGTTTGAATAAGTGTTAAACGGAAATAGCATCCATTTTCATTATATCAGTATAAGTGCGCATGGTCCTTATTACGTGGTGCATTGAAAATAGTTAATAAATATTTGCGCACACACCGGTCTTGATATCAAGTGGTGATAGCCGATATTTATAGCTTTTTATGCATGTGTTGTAAACGGCAATGTTCAAATGCCTTTACTACCTGTTTATGATTAGCGGTTTAAAGGGATGTGCTGTTCGAATGTTTATGCTATGGAAACCAATGTTGATGAGTTTATTTTTACGGTCAACAACGACGAAATACAAACTATCAAATAAATAAATCAAATAAATTATGGTCCGGATAGCCAAACAAACTCGAATTAAGAAAAGATGTTTTGGCATTGTTTTCATGTCAGATTATGTAACAAAATATTAAAACAAGTCAATGGCGATAGTTTTATTTTTCAATAGTAAAATTAGATATAAATAAAATTCTACATAAACAATAACATGATAAAAAGCTTATGTACATGTAACACGCGTACGTTATTGTGCAACGAATTCTTTAACGATAGGATAGAACAGTATCTGGAAGGGTTAGTTTTCACCCATGCAAATTTCATTAAATGTTGAACAATACCAAATGTAACCGAAGCGGGAATATATTAAATGGATCTTCATAGCTAACACTTACGTCTATGCATGGTGTTTTCATAGATTTACGTGTGTAATGATTTGAAAATTGGTAGCTATAACTTATTATTTGTTAAACTGTAAACATTCCTCTCTAAATTAAAAAAAAAATCATTATGGATAAATAATTTACTTCTAGGCTTTATATTTCGTTCAATTACATGTAAAATGTATATTTAATATTAATATTGTGTGTATAGTCAATTGAGTTGTTATCATTATATATCAGGTTTTAATAGTCTTTCATGACTTAAATAAGACCTTGGTGTTTCTATGCCATTATGCAAACTGCACGTTTGTTATTCGATATCCATGAAAACGAGTACGATGTTGTCCGGTAATCTTGCGCAGTTAATGATCAATTGGTTTAAAAACATGTTCTTTTTAGAAATTGGCAACAAAATATCTAAATTAATTATGAAAATAATAAGTTCATGTGCTTATTAACACAAAAATATCTAATTAATTCAGTGAAGAACTGTCCGATTTGATTTCAAAACAAACATGACTCACCTCATTTTCAAACTATCAGAGTGTCCGGTAATCTTGCGCACTTTGTATAATGACCTTGTTTAGGCAAAATTTCCAAAATTGTAGACATATGGTGTCCAATTATTGACAAAAAGCATTCCAGAAAAATATTTTTAAAATCAGTTTGTAAAACCATTGAAATTAAATGTGGATTTCTTGTGCAGTTTTTGTTCACTACAAATCAATAAATAATATAGTCACTAATAATAGTGTACAATTAATAAAAAAAGTACTGGTATGCGTGAAAAAAAATGCATAACAGGTTTGATACCACGATCATGCTTCCATAGTT
Source organism: Dreissena polymorpha (assembly GCF_020536995.1). NCBI lineage: Eukaryota > Metazoa > Mollusca > Bivalvia > Myida > Dreissenidae > Dreissena > Dreissena polymorpha. The sequence goes on along the minus strand of NC_068368.1, from coordinate 33,489,503 downwards.
TACAGAAAATATCAAGATTAGGCCATTGCGCATGCGGAGATAATACCAAATTGGTTTGACAGAATGGCGGGAAATAATGACTATGTCGTCTGATGCGATATATTTTTATGGCAAAAAATACCAAAACTGATCGGATATTGTGCAATGGAATAATAAATTACACGTTGGATATATGAATTCATAATTTAAAGTATGAAAACGCTAAAGACTGCAGGGAATTTGTGATTCATTTTGAATTTTTCGTAAGAAGGCCAGTGTTTACGATGTAAAGGGTTGACGCAACCGGTGTTGACATGAAATGATCGAAATTAATTTTGCATGGAAAACGTAACTTTTAAATCCGTTAATTCTTTAAAATGTGAAATTCCATCTTTCATCACTAAAGAAAACCATTCGTCGTCTGCGAGATTCGCAAATGCGAAGTGCGCAAGATTACCGGACGCGCAAGATTACCGGACTTAACTGTATATCATGCCAGAATGATAGAATATTAGATCGATGTCCTGCTCATGACTTACAGTCCGCACAGGCTAATCAATAACAACTCTTTCCGCCAAAACAGGATTTTTTAAAGATGAGACTTCCTTTGAAGAAAATGTTCCAACGAAGCGGAAAGTGTCGTCCCTGTTAAACCTTTGTAGTCCGCAAAGGCTAATCAGAAACTACCCTTTTCTGAGATAACAACTGAGATATCACCCCAGTTGTTAAATTATCATTGTCAATACTGAGTACGATATGCGGCGCTGATTCGTATTCGCATCATTAGGCAACATCTCTTGTTTTGTGATTTTTTTGTAAATGTTTATAATGATGTTATTTTTTTCCGTGCATTTAGAGATGCGCTCTTGAAACTTCAACATATAATTTAAGATGAAAATATCACTAATATGTTTATTTATGGGATATTTATTAATTATCCAATTTGCGGGAAACGGCTTAAAATATTTAATAATAAAACTATCATATGAGTAATAATTCAAGGTTTGTTTTTAAAGCAAACGTTTAAAAATGCTATAAACAAGTGTCACCTCACCAATGAGCTAATTTATAATCTTTAGAGGCAAAATCTAATGGTCTACATGTGTTTATTTTGATATCTATGTTTGTTTATTATTAAACACACCGGTATTTTTTGTTTACAAATATTTTTAGTTATAAGTGTTATTTTGAGTATTCGAATGTGTTACAGACATTCAGATGTTGAATGTGAAAAAACCTAAAATATAAGAACATAGCTATTTAACAGAACTGTGAACACATCCCTTTACTACCTATTTGCATAATGCGTTGGGTACTTTAAGCTCAATTTTGTAAGAGTGATAAATAGTTGTTTGGCCGTATCCGTATCCATAATAAAGTTGACTCACAAAGAACGTTTCAGGTTACAAATTGCTGGTTGAAATAAAGTATTAGGTATCAGTATCGTAAATATGTTAATATTTATGACAATTAAAACATAGTTTGATGAATGGAAATTGCATCGATACTAGTATTCTGTTACATTATCATTGTAGTATACAGTTTTGTTGAGGATCAACATTTAAGTTGTATATAAAATTGATTGGTTTTACGATTTCCGTTCACTATTTATTTATCGCTTAAATGCATCTTTGTCCATTTATACGTTATCGTTAAAAATAGCAATTTGTGACCACGCAGCAGATGTTTAACAAAATACTTGACTTGTTATTTAGTGCATCTTCTGTTGACCATACGCTTGGTACACATCAGCATGTTACTAATGATGCGTTCCACAATTACACTGTTTTGAAGATAGATATATCTGACAGCTATTAACTTTATTATAGATTTATTGGTATAACTTATTGGTTATTTTTTATGTTTCATACTCTATGTTGAGGACGATATTACTTAAAATAGTTTGTTTGTAAAAAACACATGTAATGACATAGCTCAAATGTCTACACATAAAATATGTAATTTTTCAATAAAACATACATTATTTGTGTGCTAGTGCGACAATCGGTAAGAGATCCATTTTCGACGAAAACGGAAAGAGAACATGGAGAGTACTTGCTGTATATAAATATATATATATGAATGTATGATATTTTTACTTCATAAAATATTTATAAAAACATTAATTATTTAACGGTTTACCATATTTTAAAACCCGAAGAAACGTATCAATTAATAAAGGATGTCGGCCCAAAGTTAACGTTGCAAAAGAGCTATCAGAAAGGATTTTTTGCTCTCAATCGTTTTGAATAAAAATTACTTTAAGTTAATTCTAAACTATACCGCCATGCCTTCCGGTTTCTATTGCAAACATATCTCATATGACACTTATTCATGGAAAAAAAGAAAGATAACTCGTTTTAGAATAAATGTTATGCATTGTACTACTTACGTCCACTTAATAGATACCAAAAACGCATTTTAAGTGTACTCTCATTGTATGTATTGGTATATGCGCACACTCGCGAACAAGATTGTGTACTTATCTTCATTACCATATTGCAATTTTACAGATATTCCTGTTTTAAGGAACTTCAAACAATGGTTAATAAAGATCTATGGTGCAAGACCAACTCAAAGTCATATCCGAATTCTGCCAATAAGCTACTTCTATGTTTAAATCTATTAATATCTAACGAGAAAACACAATATTAATAACCTACTGTAAAAATACTCCCAAAAACAAGGGCCTGTATTTCGTAGAAGCCATTAAATGTCTCGGCCCATGAGCAAAATCAAGAATAAATTAAGAAAATGCTGATGCTTACATCGCGTTATTAACGGTTAGGATATTAATAATGATGGAAGAAATCCCAAACACATTATGAGTTTTAGTGTCCAACAAATATGCTGGTCGAGAATGCTCGCTTATTGCTAGAGAGCAAAAATCGGCCATCCGATCCTTGTCTTGTATATTTCAAGTAAGAACAATAATTGCATCAACGTAAATTGTTTTAAGGACGTTTCTTTTTTGTATAAATATAAATGACATTACAACCACTATACGTTAAATTGCTTTATGATTTGTTCGTTAAAATGACCAAACATATTAACATTTAATATAACAAAAAACAAAATTACGGTAGCATAGAGGTGACATTCATTACTTTTTTTTAAATTGCACTCCTCTGTTTTCAATCTCGTGGCCTCGACTTAGTAACTAGCTATGTCGTGGCCACGAGATAGAAAAAAAGAGGAGTGCAAAACTTAATAAAAGTGGGGTGCAATTAAACAAAGAGCGGTGCAGTTAATAAAGCAAGGGTGCATTAAACAAAAAAGGAGAGAATTTAAGATATCTCGAGATACCGACTAAGCTAACTCTTGGCTTCGAGTTAGTCAGCCAATCAAATTGTTTCAGATGGTTGTTCATTGTGATCTTTATACAAAGGGAATTAATCATCAACAAAAGAGGGGAGAATTTTAACTAGCTCGGGATCCCGACTTAGCTTACTCGTGGCCACGAGTTAGTCAGCCAATCAAATTGCCCCCAATGGTCGTTTATGGTGATCTTTATACAAAGGGAAGTAATCATCACAGTAAAAAAAACGCTTTGACAAGCTGTATATATGAGTACAGAATATGTGCAGATATAATGCAACATTTCATTGGCTAACTAACTCGTGGTCACGAGATAGCTAAAATTATCTCCTAATTTGTTTAATACACCCTTCTTTTATTTACTGCACCGCTCCTTTTATAATTGCTTTCCTCTTTTATTTAGTTTCGCACTCTTTTTGTATCTCGTGGACTCGACTTAGTAACTCGAGGCCACGACATAGCTAACTCGAGGCCACGAGATAGAAAAAAGAGGTTCGCAATTTTAAAAAAGAAGAGTGATTGTTATCTCTATGCCACCGTACAAAATAATATGTCAAACATTATTTGATCACAGTCAAATGTATTAAGATTTAGTCTTGTTTAGTAATATTAATATTGTGCACGCATATTTAGTATTGACACGTGTGTATTCATGTTTTAAATAAAACATAAAAATTAAAACGACGGTGTAACACAGCACAACAGCACGACAAACAACACACATATACGCAACATACTTAAACACATTACTCAAACCTCATGAAGAATACTTCTGTCACCACATCTTACTAAACGAAACGTTTTTAAAGATTATAATAATAAGTCTTTATATATCATACATCGTCAACATCGTAAATTACTACATGAACATGCATTAATTTAACGCGTTTCTATGAATACTACCACACTCTTTTTTATAAATGAAGCTCTCTTTTTGAGCTTTTTAAATATTTTATAGAATTTTTCCACCGTTTAGAAAGGTAGTTTCAAATTGAACATTTTAAGTGGCCTCTGATAGTTTTCCTTTTTAAATTATGTCGTATCAAATGTACAGTATATTGTGCGAGAAGTGAGAAATGTGTTTTGATCATTATTCGTGTTTTGAATGTTGGATCCATCATTGTCCGTGAAATATGAAAAAAAAAATGTTAATAAATACATATGTTTGATTTTACTAATTCACCTTGTTTTCATCGATTTAAATTGTAACAAAAAGTTTTGCCACTGTCCCAGACCCTTTAGAACACACTGAAGTCAAGCGTTTCTTTAAGGGAATCAGCGTTTCGGTGATGGAGAAGATTAAAATAATTTCAAAAATTTTAGCAGCGCTAAAATTGTAATAAATTTGTTTAATTAATCTATTAAGCCATTAACGTGTGAACAAGATTTTTTTTAATAAATACATTGGGCGACAATTAGTAAGTGTTCTGTTATTTGCGACCTTACTATATGTCATATAAACCGATAATTGTGGCTTATGAATGTTTTACGTAAATTTGAATTATATGAGAGTATGTACTACTGTTTTAAAAATAGTGTCGTTATGTTTATTACAGTACATGATGTAATCTATTTCAAGTGTTTATATCATATACACACGAGTTGGATGATATCTCAACTGAATACATACATGGGGATTTCGATCACTTAGTCATCAAGCTCTGCTGTTTCATGGACTTTCAATATATAACGGATGATATTGAAACTGTCATCATCCGTCTGATGATAGTGGCGTGAGTTGTAGATTTTGCTATATGTGTTTAATTCTGCATTTTTTATAACACCGTGTGTTGCCGGTGCGTTACCAAAATATCATTTAAAATAAAAGAAGTGAATCATGGAAGTTCCTTCATTAATATGTCAAGGGTTGTATTCAGCTTAAACATATGTAAAGCATTGCACGATTCAGTTTTTTCACTGGGGCTAATTATTTTGAATATTATATTGGTCAATAAAAGGACAACATGACCAAGGAGCGTCTTCAAATTGTGTTATCAGACCTACCAACGTGGACTCAAACTCTGTATTGACTGAATATCTAAATATACTCAAATCTGGTATGGCTAAAATCAAGATCGGTAACAGGACGCTTGGAGTGCCTAATGGAAGCACTCATGTCCACCGTAAAGACCTCGGTGTGAAAAGTATTGAACATAGATATTAAGTTTTGTAAACCGTTAATATAACAATGTTGCAATACTTGTGGGGTCGAAAAACTGCGTTCTTCGTTTTGAATTGTGTTTTATTACAGTAAATTATTTCAATTATATAATTTTAAAACGATGTTTCGTACAAATCTAGTGTGGAGTAGTCTACTAGCGTGTTTTGGCTATGCACAAAACTATATTTGCCAATATTTAATTAATTCATTCATTCATTCATTTCGTATTTTAACAATTTGTAAATCATAATGCATAAAGTATATATTACACATAAAATAAGTTTTATCTGCTGATGGCATAAGCAATAGCAAACCAATAAATTAAAATAGCATCATAGTTGATAAATCAAGCAAACAAAGAAACAGGTTTATAAAAATTGAATAAATTATATAACTTTATCTAACAATTGAGACAGTAAAATAATAATACTGTTATTGGTACATAAATGGTTTATATATATATGTGTGTGTACTAAAAATTTTAAACCATGTTACAAATATTAAAATACAAGGATAGCACAAAAAAGGAAGTAAATCCTTATTTCCTAAGCAGATTCCTAAGTTCCTGAGTCAAGCTGTTGAATTTTACCAAATTGAACAACCATAATGAAAATGAAAGTGTAAGTCATATAATTGCAGCCATTGTCCTCGTTTAAAAATCCCATTTAGTAAGCATATGAGTGTGATTCATAAGAGTCGCGTGTTTGAAACCACATTTTTGTAATAAAGCGCGATTTTGAAACAACAACTAAGTGCATTCGGATATGTATTGGAATACCAATTGATTATTTTAGGGGTGTAAATATCAAACTATTTTTATTTTTGTTAGGGATTCCAGACTGAACAAAATAACCTCTAATTTTTATACCGATGATATATAGCCATTCCGATAAAAATCTTAACAATCAAGTGTACTTGACATTCAGCAAATATAAAATCAATGGTTCATTTTAGTTTGCATAATTGTTTTATTGTCTACGAACGTGTTGTTGACCATTTACTTTGTTCTAAATATGATGTATATATTTTGTGTATTTGACGAAATTGTGTAGGAGTTATCAATAAATTGTTTTCAGAGCTGCCTCGTGCATGTAGTAGAACACAAAGTTTACATAATGCATTGTTATTGTTTTGCTTGTTATTTTGGAATGAAATGCAAACGTATTTCATCCACGTAATAGATATGTGTGGTTTGTTTTCGCGACTGCAGCAGGAATATTTGATCCCTGTCTGAACACAATCTTGTCACTAATAACGTAGACCGACTGTTTGTGAGAAAAAAAGCAAGCAAGTTAACTATTAATGTCGCTTTGGGGTACGATACATACATTTTAAGTAACCGGTCTTAAATCAAAAAATCACGTAAAGTATATGTGTACACACAACTTCTACACGTTAGTATAACATGCATTTAATCCAATAAGAGATTGGGCTACAGGGCACTGTATTCGATACAAAATACATTTAAATGCACTAAAAACCATCAGCAGAAGATCATTTCCTACAAGACCGAAATATTGACCGTATAATTTATTGGGAGTTATTCTCATAGGTTCGTCGATTTATTTACATAACTGTGTTGGAGTATTTAATGTTAAGAGGAATTAGACTAATTTGTATCATGCAATTAATATATAACGTTGGTAATGCTATAACGTTTTACTCCACCCAAGCCTAGGCAAAAGAGTGGTTTCAATTGGTGTTCAAAGTATTATAACATGATAATTTTGTATATCATTTTGGTTAATTGTAGCTAACTCTATGTAGCAAGATTGAATTGTAGCAAGTAACGACATATACATGAACAAGCAATTTGATTACATCATATCAATACAAATTTGCATTTATATGATATATTTCTGTACTTTACTGCAATTTTAACATACAGTACAGCTTATATGTATATCACACTTGGGATCCTAAGCGTGCCTTGACCTAGCGGCATCAATTGCGGACACATGTTATACATAGTTTAAGTAAATCAAGGTCGTTGGCCTCTGTTTACATCGGTTTTGCATTTTCGCGGCTGTGAAAATTATCATGTAGAGCCATATCACATAAAAGTGTGTCCTTGTGTTAAAAGAATAGTGTGTGTTTATATTTGAACACTTGTCGTTATTTTAACCTGGTTAATCTAATGATCTTTGATATATGTTAACTATTCTTATGCAAATGCATTACGCTTATAATTAGCACGTCCACAAATTATGTATTAAAATTAACTAGCAACTGTTCTCAATCAGAGCCAATTGATAGCACGTTACATATCTATACAAAAGAACTCGTTAGTGATGTGTTAGTGATGTTTCTTTTTAAACAAAATGTCCAAAGTGGTTTTTTTATTGCCGGATCAATAGTAATCGAACCTTTTCGTAATAGGACTGGGAGTTTTAAACTGTTCCTGACAATTTTTTATATGAGAACTAAAGGGATTTTGATTTTGTTCCGACTACGGTTGTCTATAGATTAAGCGATCCTTAGAGACCCTGTTCACTTAGCTTTTCTTTTAGCTTTTCTTTTAATAGTATCGTCACTACAAGTAATGATGCATGTGTGTTTCTATTTATTACCAAAGGAATTGGCTTACAAAATAAAGCAAGTGTCAGAAAACGTTTCACATAAATAACAAATAATATCATTTTCTAATGCGATGAAGTGAGTTAAAGCTGCTGCCTATATGCAAACAAAAATGATAAGTACTGCAAATCAAACAGTACTACCATGACTAACAGTAAATTGGTATTTTGATGCATAAAATTCAGTATCGGATGACCCTTTAAACAAATTCCACGATCAACAAAAACACGCACAATGCTTAAATACCTGTCAAACCGTTTCAAGCTTTTTAATTATATATTATTCAAGTTTTCAGTTTTGCAATACAATAAGTATACGCCTATATGAAAAACGCTGTAGATGTCATTCCGTTTCATTTTATTTATTTATAATGTTAAACTATTTTATATTATAAGACCAGTAATAAAATGATCTATACGCGGACAAAGTTTCAAAAAACTGTACATACAAAGTTAGCAAACATACTGTTAAATTTGAAGAAGAAATGCAATATACCAAAAGCATTAACACAAACATTTGAAATATATATGAGCATTTAGAATACATAAACAGTAAAATGTGTTTACTTTATTTTAAATTAATACCTTGATCCAAAATTTAACGTCGTAAGGCTTATTTGAACGCTGCAATATTCAGCAAATTACGTTTATATGAATTTTAAAAAATCACCACAACTTGGGCAAAATCTATTTTTTTAATATAATAATTTATAAGAATAAAAAACCCATGTTTTATTTGGTTTTATGTCGTAAATAACATGTTACGATAGGCGATACATGCACATTAAACATAAAAAGAAACCAAAACAATTAATAATATACATACCCAAATACCCATACCAAAACAGTATACATATTTGCATCTGTTTGTTCACAAAACGCTCGCGAATATATATTGGTAAACATAATGATGCAAAGTGCCCACGTCACAAACATGTTTAAACTGATTTTTATCCCGCATTTATATGTGGAAGTGCACCATGTTGGCCATATTGAGGATTTATTAACCTTATTAGTCAAAGGCTGAAGATGATATTATGTATAATTACTTCTTCATGTTCTTATACCCGGAAAGTGCGCACTGTGCCTTTAATGTTGGAGCCACACATTCTGCACATCCGTTGCTCCTTTCCACACTCATCGCATGAGACGAGGTGCCCACATGGGAGGAAAACCAGGGATACCTCCTTACGGCTACAGTACATACACTTCAGGATGCTGTGTAATTCAGCATTCTCTCTCACTTGAGCTTTCGAAATACTATGCTCTGCAATTAGATTTGATATATTAACAAAAGTTGTCGTGCCATCCATATTCTTTTTGACAATTCTTCTTATTTGCTTTGTTACCAAATGTTAAACAATGCTTATTTTAGTTGTAAAATTTATGTAAAACAAAAAGAAATCGTTTTAAAATAATCGTATTGGCTGAAATCTTATTGTCATTGTTTTAAGAAAAAATATTAAGACAACGTGCTTTTGAATTGTGTGATTTGTGCTTTGCTCTATTCCTATTTGCTCATTCAAAGTCAAGTCACATTGATGTCTTTAGAACATAGTTATGTCAATATATACGCCCATTTCGTTGACGCAAGCATACAGTTTGAATCCGAGTGCTTACCTGATGAAGAAGTTAAAGTAGACATATTTTTCGATGACGTATGGTTCAATAGATTTGAAGTAGCATTTGCAGGCTGTAATTAAAAAAACGTTATTAACTAGGACGCTATTCTACAATAATCCCACACCTTTAAAGATACATACATAATTGATAGATGAAATGTAAAAGTCTTTTTCGAATTAGTTTTCATATCACAGATTTATTGTATACGCATTCATGTATAAAAGATAAAAGAATAATATATTTATCAATATGGGGCCTTTTGTGTTAGATTGGTTTTGTTATGTTCGAAGATTCTTAAAGGGGCCTTTTCACAGATTTTGGCATTTTTTAACGTATTCATTAAATGCTTTATATCGATAAATGTAAACATTTGGTAGTAAAAGCTCCAGTATAAAATCAAGAATAAAATTAAAAAAAGGAAAAGAATATTGCCCCGACCAGGTTTCGAACCAGTGACCCCTGGAGTCCTGCCAGAGTCCTGAAGTAAATACGCTTTAGCCTACTGAGCTATTCCGCCGAGTACATATACATGAAGTATTTTGTACCTTATATAAGCAATCTTCGTAGTTTCACAAAATTTAACGACAAAAACAGAACTCTCCAAATTATTCAATCGTTTCGCGTTGCAACGCTTTATAATTTTTAGGTTTTAAAATCGTCAAAAGATGCATATAATGGCTATATTAGACCATGGTAAATGTTCAGTATTACTGTTTCCTCACAAAAATCATAACTAAAACGAAAATTTTCGAATCTGAAACAACTTTTTCAATTTTGTCAATTTACCAAAGCGTGAAAAGATCCCTTTAAATACTTACATAAGATGAATACTGAACCGCCAACTGTATTAAGTTCACAAATTCTTGTCCCTTCACACTGAGCAAGTAATCACACTTTGGAGAGAAACGCGCATGCTCAACCCAAGGGTCATCTTCTGGACTCCAATGGCGTAACCCTGGAAACCAAACTCATATTATATCGATAGTCTTCGTTTATAATTATATAAAACTTACGATTACTTTATCAATTTTGTGTCAATATGTATGATAAGAAAATTCGACGTAGCAGGCCCAGACATACTGTATCTATATTCTCACACTTGTTTCTTCGACTTGGACAAACGTTTCAGCAATTAATTATTAAAATGCTCCAATATAATCTCAAAATGTTTTAGTAATGTGATACAATATGACCTTTAACGACTATACTGATTTTTCGTTGTATTAAATTAAACGAAACGACACGTATCAAAAATACGGTTTCATCAGTTTTGTCTCATAAAGAGCAATAGATTTCCTTCCCGTACAATCCAGATTATATTCCTCACGTTTATGCCAACGCTATTGTGAACGCTAAATATTTGTATTTTCATTTCGGCTCGATTGTCTATGTTTCAATTTCAAATTAAAGTAAACATGTCATGAATTTTCCTCGGTTTGCTTGGCGAAAAACTCTAGCACAATGGTAACATCTTGTAGCATCTTCGCCTCCATTCTGTACCAAGAAAAATCCAGCAACGCTGAGAAGTTGTGTTGACACTGCGAGAACAACGTCTCCAAAAGACTTTAATCTTTGGGGAACCGCGGAAAAAGTAGGATACTTGGGAATTGATGTTCCGCAGAAGTTTGTTTGTGTGAGCGAAGACCAATTGTTGAAGGTCGGAGAGTTTGTATGTTGTCTGCGAACCAACTGTTGAATTTGCTCACGCAGCGGTTTCGGGGGTGTTGTTGGTAACTGCTGTTTTACAATATTTATGTTTGCATAATCTGTTTCATATTCGTTTGATGAAAGTTCAGAACTATTAGAAGGTGCCCTTGCTGAAGCAACACAAGCTTCAGTGCTTATAGCAATGTCAACATCGTCCGACGGTTGAACCGCTTTAGTGGCGATGTTTGGTAACACTTTGGATATTTCTTCAGGCTCAATCAGTACCCCACTTTGAAGTCCGTTCAGCGATGCTTTTAAGTCGCCTTCACTCATCCCATCACACTGAACTTCATCATCACACACGTTCATTATATATATGGTCAAACTAAAACAAGTTGAATTTTGTATAAGCTTAAACGGTAATATTTTGACATTTAGATTCAGGTAATTCACGGCATCCAAAACATGTAACGGCCGCGGAAGTCCAGATTATTTGATGAGCCAAATAGATGTACGTGCCAAAATTTACATCTGGGTTGCCACATCAATCAATCGGGCGTTATACCAACTACGAGTCAACCGTCGAACGTACGTTTACAATTTTCCATTAAAAAAAGAAGTCTCCTTGAGATTTGTCCTGAGCTTTATTTCAAATTAGAAATTATCTAAGTATATAAATTAAGGTTTTTATAGTTAAAAACGTTTCAAATACTTATATAAAAACTGTTAAAAGGATTATAAACCGCGTTCAACTTTTACCAGATTACAGACAGAAGAATCGCGGAATTATATTTAGTCTGTCGCACTCAATTTACTTCATCATTAATGGTGTCTGAAATGTATAAAGCCTCTGCTCACGAGTGGTGTTTTAGACAATCATATTTTTTTATTCTATTACTTTTTCACAAACTATACATGGTCAATCTTATAGTGTGTCCACATTCCCTTTGATTTTGGTAACTGCTTCAAACTGAAGTTTGGTTCTGTAGAACTTGTTTTGTTTTTTTTAACGGAATTTGCCTCATATGGGGTCAACTTTCTTCAAATCAAACTTTTTGCGGATATTTTTAGTGCAATATGAACTACCGGGTACGTTATTTGGACAAGTTAAGAACATCTATCGGTGGCTCTAATATTGAACAGGTAAGTATCAATGACTGCGAGTAGATAATGCATATACTTTCTAGACATTACCTTAAGGAATATTCGTCCAATTAGCCTGCTGTAAACATTTCAATTATATAATTCTATGACTTTGTTAAATCATAAATGTGGACTGCTGATGTAGTAAATAACATTACAATCATTCGATGTGTTATTATAAAAATGTCATCGTTGAACGCTGAATCAGTCCTAGTTTAGTAGTACTAATTAATTCAAAGTACACTTATCATACGAATTTATATAGGGACTCGTAACGTATGGAAATTGAAAGGCGGGAATCTACCTTTTTCTCGTATCAGCCTGGTCACCTTTCTACGGGTGCATGTGAAATGGTTAGTCACTGACTACAAAATTAAGTGCTATGTGTTTGCATGTTTTTATCTACGTATTTAAGTGATTACTCTGTATGAGTCGCTTGCTTAAATTAGGATAACAAAAATTCTGACATAAATAAAATGGCATTCACTCGATTAGACGTAAACTTTTAACGTGTCTGTTTACTAGATCACACTGCTATTTTGACCGATTTGTCGATTGCACAGTGAAAGAGGTTATTTATAAACTTCAATCACACGTAAACATATTGCATATTAACTGTTAGACAAAGTTTGACGAAAAAAATAAACCTTATTAGTGTGTCAATACTTGCATTATATATAATTTCAAAACTCTTCGGTTATGATTTTCAAACGCTTTTAAAGATTTTATTTACTTACTGACGCACGATAACAACAAGGAAAAAATATGTGATTTGGTAATCAGTAATCCACAACTTAAATTACGAGACGGAAGTTCGAACAAAAAAAAACTTATGTAACCGAACACCTTGATTAAAGATACTTCATAAACAACTTTTGCGTAATGTTAACATACTAACAAAATTAAGGCCAACTTATTTGACTGGGTTATCCGAATGCATATTTGTATTTCTTAACAAATTGATCTGCGCGAAATTGTCAATAGTATTTTTTTCAAACTTACCGTTTCGTTAATCTTAAAACATCCCCTGTTTACATAGAACAATCTGTATAAATGCATAAGACTGTATTTATTTATATAATGAAAAGTCTTAATAATGCGCCCCCTTTAATCCCCGGGTGAAAATCAATTACAACCAACTTTCAATATGAATAAACTCACGACGTAATTCAGATAAATGCAATACGTTATCGATTGTATGATATTTAAAAGATGCGTGAGTATCATATTTAAACATAAACAATACGCACGATTTGAAACACCTGTTTAAAACAAATACCACTTTCGATTTGACTGGAAAAAAGATTATGTGTTTCCTAGTTATTAATAGATACACGTAATGTCTGCATTGTAAGCTTAAGACAGTTTGCGAATGTACAATTGATTTTAAATTATTTCACATCTCAAAGTAGGTAAACGCTATACCTCGACAACATTAACCCGGCAATCGTAAACCATGACTATTGGTTTTCGTATATATATGAGATACAACCAACCGACATTGTCATTTCAGATGGGTCGATTTACCGGACACTTTTATATCAGAAGAATCAATTAACATTTTATAGATCACTCTAGATTTCCTGTACATGAGGAACATGCTAAATCGCGTGATATGTCATAAAAATTAACACTTGATCAAAATGAGGATTCTCGTGATCGAATTAAAATAATAGTGTCTTCTTTAAACACAAATCTGGTACATTTTTCATAACATTAAGTTCACTACCAAAGCTTTAATAAATGAAATTGTACTGCTTTCACTTTATGCACTTTGAATTCGACTTTCTTAAATGACCCAACGCCTAAACGGGTGAGCAGATCGATTTTGAACACTGCGCAATGATTCTATTTTGTAGACTATGTAAAACCAATAAAATATTCATGTACATGGCATTTTTCTAATTGTCAGTTTACAAATTTAAGACCATGCACACTATAAATAGATATTAAATAAGTAAAAAATGAATATATTTAATTTAAACATTCAAAAAAGAAAACAATAATTTTTCACCGATTTAAAAACATTTTTCAATAATTATAGCTCGTCCATTTTTATTAAATAATAATAATTTGACATTTACACATTTTTTTTTTATTTTTTTTTTAGTGGGTGACTGGATAACAATTCTCCACATCTTGCATTGATAATAAGTGTAACTACCATTCACTTCTGATGTATGAACTATACATTGATTCAAACCATTGTTATTTGTTCGAAAACTGACGCTATAATACCCCGTATGAAATGTTTAAAGTTATAACCATTCGACGTGCATGCAGCTTTCCAAAATATGAATCATTCGTGCTACATAAGAAACGCATGATCTACGTTTGGGATACTCTAATTCTCTAAATACATTTATCATTCGAAAGTATATATGAGAGACCCTTAGGTGGATGGAAATTGCAATGCGGGAATCCACTGTGTCAATAGGCACCTTATTATTATACTGCTCCCATACATTCCGGGGTAATTGAGCTACTTTTAAATGGAGTACCGCATTTTCTTAACCATGCACGTAAGCTTTTTATTATCGTTTGCAACTAAATACTGTATCGGACGCATTTTCATGTCAAAAACACATTTTTTTAAACCACGCACTATATTTATCGAAGACGAACCTATTTACTTGTCCAAGTGTTGTCCGATTTCGCTTTGCTAAATATACATTATTTATAGAGTTGAACGTTTAACCCCTTCTTATTAAGTATATTATATCAAACTGTTTGATACGTTTGGCGCATTAGATGCAATCTTTCAAGTTTGTCAAAGATAAAATAATAAACAATTTCCAAATCCTTCGTGTGTTATTTTTCAGAAATGTGTATAGACACACCCATACAATGTTTACACTTGCGTATCATGACATGGAATTGTACCTGAGTAATTACAACGCCGGTGAGAACATAATCTCGGGACATAAATGTATGACCGAAAATTACCTTAACAGATGAAAACCTTAACTGATTAGTTTAGATAACCAATGTGTGAGTAACCAAAGTTAAAAAAAACACTATTCATTATATTTCAACTACGAGTATTCAACTTGTTCATGAAGAGATTATAAACAAGTGTTTAGCTTTACTAATAAAAAAACATCCTTATTTGCATTAAGAACAATTGAAATTTCAAACATTACGTAAGCCAACAAAGTCTTGATTGTACGCCCCTTATACATTTGATTGTTTACCATATTTACATTTATTCACACCCACAAAATCCCTTTTAACAATTGAAAATCATTTACGACACAATACTATCGAATAAATAGCGAAATCATATATAAGCAAAATCTTCTAGTTTAAAGCATTTTAAAAATGCGGTGATATTCTAATAAGTCAAATATAAAACTTAAACACTTTACCGGCTGATCTGGGACACATATCAAGTTTTAAGAAATATTTGTTCGCAAAATGTATCTTTAATGCTGATATTACATGTTATTACACACACGCATCTTCACACTCGTTATTTTTGCAGTACAAACGATGAATACTAATATCACTCTAAACGTTCATTTCAAAGCCGAAGTCCAAGTCCAGAATTTATTTCAAAACCATTTTACAAAATATCAAAGTGCAATAATTTATACTGACATGAAGAACTTATAAGAAAACAGATAATACAACAAACGGTATCTAGCATCACAGCAATTATCATAGAGATTAAAGTGAAACATTACACAGAAAGTAACTGTTAACTTAATGTGGATTACATATTACACTTATATACACATATTTTTTTAATATTATTTATCACATTGCCATGATACACAGAGGAAATTTATATACATCTGTATGAATAAATAATAGGCATATACTAGATGTTTACATTACATTTGGACAATTATGAAAATTAAGATGGTACACTGTTCAAAATGTTTACTTTTCAAAAAGGAATAATTTTAAATGCAATTGAAATTTATCTAACTAGTGGTCAGATGTTAACCACAGCAACAGGGTTGTAAAATTCTGTCACACGATAAAACGAAAGAAAAACAAAATGCTCGCCAAAATAAGAAGTACAACAGTGTAAACATTTAATAAACGTATCATCGAAAAACAAGCGCATATATAATTAAGTACAATCATATTGAGTTAAATAGTTTGTTCTATTTATTTTGCTTCACTATATCACATCAATTCGGACAAGGTTGATTACCTTGCATAAGAATGTTGATCGGGTTATTCAGCTTTTTAAGACACAGCTTTAAGAAACATGTTTTCAGATTACCCGAATATTATATTGTTTAATATAAATATAACGCAGAAAATAAAGAAGAATATAAACAAATGATTTCTCTTGATTAGTTTTTGAAAATGTCAACAACTGAATTTCTCACTACTTCGTTCAAATAAACTGTTCAGAACTCATTTTGTAACTTCAATACTGCAGTCGACAAATTCCATGACATCATGCTCTAAACGTCCCGACTAGCTTTTTGATGCTGAATTCACATCATTATAACATTCAGATTTACGCGCATGTTTTACAATGCAATTGTTTCATTGGTTGATGATTCCTCTTTACTCAACACGCTACCACATGAGAATAGGTCTAACATTTAAATTGAAGTAAACATAATACTATGTGGAATTGAATTTGAACATTTTTGAAGTCACTGTGCCTTTTACATTCGAATAATCCCTTTAATATATCTGCCACATTACAAAAGCATATGATGAGACTAAAGCTCGGGTTTTTCAACGAAAGTGTTTTCTTTATTGATACTCCCTCCGAAACACTTATTCAGATATTTTGTATGCTGTCATATATTACATACGTATGATTGCGGCATTACTAAGGCAGCAATACTACTCTCGATGTGATACGTAATTATTAGCTTTGAAGTGTGATACCTGTTTACATCCTCTTAACATGCTCATGATACATTTAATCATAGCCCCTTTTTGCATTGCTTCTCGTCTCGCGCTGAACGAGCACTGTCTAGGTTACCGTATAGCCGCATCATGCATCGCCCGTACTTGGCCGTTATCCGAAGCATTTCTTCTTCGGAACTTTTGAAGTCGCTATGCCATATATGTTCGCACTGTGCCTTTAATGCTGGAGCCGCAAATTTTGCACATCCGTTGCTCCTTGCCACAACCATCGCATGAGATGAGGTGTCCACATGGGAGGAAAACAATGGATACATCCTTACGGGTACAGTACATGCACTTCATGATGCTGTGTAAGTCGGAGTTCTCTCTCATTAAGTCTTGTCTTGTTTTCGCTACTTTAGGCTCTGCAAACAAAATAGTTATAACTGCATCAATATTCGTGTAAACCATATCATATTATGTCTATCCTGTGAATGGTCATGTTACTTAATTGTTTACATAGCTTGCTTATAATGTAACAGTGCTTTCGATGTAACAAAACATTAAACGATACGTGTCATGTTACCAGTAACACATGTCAAAACGTGTTTGAAAAATCAGTTATTGTTAAACATTCGTGTTTCAAAATTTAAACAATCCTCTAACCATCAATAAACAATACATGTAAGACAAGTGCGAGAGTTTTACATTTATGTTGATTGCATGCTTTATTTTATAAAAAAGCGTATTGTATTATATTATCCGATTGTATAGTTCATATTCATTTAGTCATTGTGTTTTTCAGTCACTTATATAAGTTCATAATGATGACCATTCAAACTGACTTTAAGAAGTTATGTGCATTGGTTTTACAATTCATAACATGTATACATTTGGATTATGCTCAGAAATGCACAGTTACTTACCTAAAGAAGATTTATAAGAATTAGTTGACGGAGTGTAGCCCAGTTGATTTGCCGTACCATTTGTTTTCTGTAAACAATACAAATATATATAACATATTCTGCAATTGCTACAAATGCGTTTTGTCTGGTAACCTAAGTAGTTGAAAGATGAATTGTCAAATTGTAATAATTCGAAAATCAGATGCAGCATATTTGCATTCGTCTTTATACGCATCAAACGATTGAAATGTAAGTATGCATGACGTTCTACGCGAACATCATTATTTACTATAACACAACAACACAAAGGTAACTCATGAACTCTTGAGAAGATTTAAACGTTAGTATAGGTTGTGTGATATAATGAAATGGTCCTGTCCGAAAAGTATTCTGTAACACTGCGACACAAAATACAAGCGATTTCCCGTAAATTTCTTTTCGTGAAACTCAGAAAATTATTTATTCTCTGATAGGTCGGTCGGTCAATACAGAATTTGGTATTTATGTTTTTGTGAAGCGATTACTTACATCAGATGAATATTTAACCGCCAACTGTATTAAGTTCACAAACTCGTGTCCTTTTACACTGAGCAAGTATTCACATTTCGGAGAGAAGCGCGCATGTTCCACCCATGGGTCATCTTCCGGGCTCCAATGGCGTAAACCTGGAAACCAAATACAAAGTGTATAATGCTCCTTCTTTGCATTTTGTCCTGGTCTTCAGGTCCCGATTTCCCCAAAAATGTAACCGTTTAACTCAAGCTATTGTTTTAACCTGCAAACAAATGTGCTTTAATTGCATAACAATTAGCCGAACATTTTGTATTAGAACAAATTTTCAAATTATGGATAGAGGTTATTCTTGTGTCTTTAAATCATATTTGATACATGCAAAACGAGACCTGTTTATGAAATCTTTAATAAAATTTCGATAAATCAACCTATGATATACATAACGTTAGCGCCTAAATTGTTAATTTCCGGTTAACAACTTTTTAGTAATAAATCTCTTTTTAAGGTAAATTGCTAACAAACTGTGAAGATAAACGCCGATCAAGAAACAAGACGATTCTTACCAAGTCCACAATGGTGACACCTTGTAGCATCTTCGCCTCCATTTCTGACCAAGAAAAAACCAGCCACGCTGAGGAGCTGTGTTGACACTGCGAGAATTGTAGCACCGAAGGACTTTAACCTTTGGGGAACCGTGGAAAAATTGGGATACTTTGGACCCGTTGGTCCGGGGGTATTGATTGTTGTTGGAGGAGACCCATTATTGGCGGTCTGGGAGTTAGAGTGTGTTAGCAATGCTGAGGACCCATTTGAGAATGTCTGTAAGTAAGTATATGTTTCTGTTCTATTTGTCAACTGTTGAGTTTGCCGATGTGTTGTTGGTGAATGGTGTTGCGTAACAGAATTTTTGAAAAGCGTTCTTTGTGAAGTAACACAAACGTTTGGGCTTGTGCTATTGTCATCATCGGAAGACGGCTGAACGGCTTTAGTGTCAAGTTGTGATAACACCTTGGCGAAGTCTGCAGGCGCAACCATTACCCCAGTTTGAAGGCTGTTTAGCTTCCCTCGTATATTTCCCGCACCACACATCCCGTCACACTCCACATCATTACCACAAACGTCCATTGTGACTAGCGTTAAACTGTAAGCAAAACTATGTTTGGATTATTTATTGAAAAAAAGACGTGTTGCTTGACTATAAAATTGACGATTGCACGTGTATTGTTTTTGTGCACGTCAACACTGTTAGTGATTAATTATTTATATAATTTATTTTAACGTATAACTTGCTTGCCTTTTAATACACCAGTGAAGATCTATTATATAATTAATATGGAAATCGTTTCCTTTTAAGAATGCATTCTTGAAGACACACGGTTATTTTCACTATCTGTGTAATTCATGGGATCACATTAGTGTCCATGGCATGGGATTCCAAAGAACTCAAAGAGTCAATATAAATGTGTCGTGACAAAATAAAACAAAAGGGCGGAAGTAGCTTTAAAACAAGAGATGTGTTCGTCAGAAACACAATGCCCCCTATTGCGCCGCTTTGAAATAATAATAAAAAAATTGACCTTTGACCTTGAAGGATTACCTTGACCTTGCACTTCCACCACTTAAAATGTGCAGCTTCATAAAAACGCCGCTTTGAAAAAAAAAATACCTTTGACCTTGAAGGATGACCTTGACCTTGAACTTCTACCACTCAAAATTTGAAGCTAAATGAGATACACATGCATGCCAAATATCAAGCTGCTATCTTCAATATTGAAAAAGTTATGGCCAATGTTAAAGTTTTCGGACGGACAGACGCCATATATTTGACATTTGACCTTGAAGGATGACCTTCACTTTTACCTTTCACCACTCAAAATGTTCAGCTCCATGAGATACACATGCATGCCAAATATCAAGTTGCTATCTTCAATAGTGAAAAAGTTATGGCCAATGTTAAAGTTTTTGGCCGGACGGACAGACGCCATATATTAGACATTTGACCTTGAAGGATGACCTTGACCTTGAACTTCCACCACTCAAAATGTGCAACTTCATGAGATACACATGTATGCCAAATATCAAGTTTCTATCTTCAATAATGCAAAAGTCATGGCCAACGTTAAAGATTTTTTTTCACATACTGACATACTGACTGACGGACAGTTCAACTGCTATATGCCACCCTACCGGGGGCATAAAAATACTGCAAAATAAACAGTAAAGATTGAAAAGAACTACAATTGAACCAGTTGCTTCTACATTTGCTTATTCATTTAAAAACGTAATGAATTGAATAATCATAGCTTTAGCCATATTTGAACATTTTAAATTAAACTGGCAAACAAGTAATGTTAGTAGTATATTAGGAAAAACATGTAAACGTTCAACGCAAATGCATCTAATATTATAAATAAATTAACTGATGTATTAACCTATTAATTGGTTTAATTAGTGTTTTGGAGAAGGGCTTAGATTAAATGCAATTCAACTCTAACTTTGCATCAAGGTATTGATTAATTTATGTTGTTATATTGTTCAATGCATAATAATGAAAACGGTCAGAAAAATGTGATAGGGAAATGAAGCTATTTAAAACACTGAAATGTACTATGTATGTATAAGTTTAACTTAAGTACTAAACTTGACTATTATCATATATAACTTATAAAAAATGTTCGGTAATGACAAAGTTTTGTCTGAACTCAAATATGATACAATATATTGGGAAATGTTTAATCAGTTTTATTTTCCTTTCAAGTCGACTCAGAATGAAATAAAGACATTTGATAAAATAAAACTTTGATTTAATATGCTGAAAAATAAAGGTACATCGATTTGTTTTTGGAGACATAACAACAATTGTTGGTCATCTTTTAATCACAGAGAATAATTGAATCCGATTATAACTTTAGGATAAATAAACACTCTTCGTTTCAAAACGCTTTTATCGTTCTTAACAGTTTCTTGTTTTCTAAAGGTTATATAAACAGTCTAACCATTAGAACCAAGTCCATTATCATGTGAAAATATTTACATTCGCCCAGAAACAATGAATTTTAGACTCAAATAAATGAAAAACCTTGTTTTAGAAAATATAATAAAATGCCAACGTGTATTTTTCGTTCATTTTTATTTGTTCGATAAACTGTCGATAATGAATCACTGATGTAATGTTTAAAAAAATCAACCGTTGTCCGAATAAAAACGCTCAAAATATCGATAAGTCATGTAACAGGAGGAGGAAAAAGTCTGCTCAATATTGTACAATTTATTTTCTATTAAATTAAGTAACGCATTACTCTGGGTTTCCTTATCGCAATCTCTGTGTAAAATTCTCTGGGGTTTTCGTGTTACGTGTCTGTACAAACATAAGCAAATCCCTGGATTATTTCTCATGTTAAAATTGATTTAATGTATCTTAACGATTTGCACGAGTAATTGAGTGAATGTGATCACGTTGCGGCTTATAAAATTGGCATGTCAATGTAACAATTTAATAATTCAATTTCAAATATAGAGATACATTATACCTTATTTGGCATTAAATTAAAAATCTATTAAAATAAGATGTCAGATTTAAATTGCGCCCATATTCAGTTCTAAGTATTTCGTGTTTAGCATACAGTTTTATAACGAAACGTTGTCATTGTAAATAAATATGTGCGTGAAAGTGTAGAATAGACGTGTTAACGCGAAATTATTCTCAATCTCTGAAACAACATGTACGTATCTCATCTACATACGTTTTGTATGTACATATATAAAATAACATTGTGTTGATAATACTAGTTGTGCATGTATGAAGTAATTATCTGTTTCGATGATATACAATTAGTTCACATTTTTGTATCAATTAACAGGTCTACCTTCTTCCATATTATTTTTCAATACAAAAATATGGCAACAAAATATGTCATAAATTCATGAGCTAAACGAAAATAATAGCAATGCAAAAATAATGTGTGAGTATCAAATGTAAATAATTAAATAAAGTACTTACATTTCTAATCGGTAGGTGTTGGTTTCGAATGCGACTTGAATGAGATCTGTGTCCAATGTTTTTCCCTAAATACATAGTTACTTAAATGTCATTACGTGAAACTATTAATAAACAAAATAAGGAAACCAATATAACAAAAACCAGTGTGTTTATTCACTCGTGTGACATGTATTCAAGCATCTTTCTCTATCGGTCAAATAAAGTAAACATAGTAATTTGGGGTCCATCTATAAGGGACATTGCACGGTATATAAATTTGAAATATGCTATATTTCAATAAATGACAAAACAAATTCATTTCAAAAGTTGCGAAATACGTAAAAGATAACGTAAATTAAAACCCAAGTTGCTATACGTTAACAATCTGTTTTGCATTTTACTGTACATTTTAATTGTTAATTCATGTGTATGCTGCAAAGTCAAATTAATTCACTTCTACAATATGGGCGTAACTCTGCGTACTATTGAATATACGGGCTACATATACAAAAAAGACATGCGCATGCCATGAACACGTGTATGAATACTGTTATTGAGCTAGAACAAAGGATTTGTGATCAGATTAAAACCATTTCTACAATACAGGAATACTGTAACCTTAAAGACAGTAGAACGAAAACCTTTACAAAATGAAAGTACTTTATTTGAGACAAGTGACGGATTGTTTCTACGACACAATTTAATTGATACTGTGTTAAGCAAATCGAAAAGCTAAAAGCATTGCTGTTTGACACATTATTTTAAGTATACTTTTAAAGAGACCTTCAATATGAAAGTGGTCTTGGCACCATTTGCTTTTTTGACAGGAGACAGCACGCGAAAACACTCGGACAAATGCATCGGAACCGTCGATGTATAATATTTGGATCCAGACGATTGAAAGCCATTTAGAACGTCAAAGTTTATTAAGAATCATCAGCAATTATCCCAGAAGATGTAACATCTAAAATTTTACCGAATAGCCTTTCCATTCAAATGACAACACAAACATAATAGCAATTGAAAACAATTAAATGTGTGCTATGTACTCAACGGTGTAATATTAAACATAATTGCCATTTTCGGAGGCAATATGAACGGATGTTAATATCACACGACTTTACAATAACGAATGGTTTTCAAACCCTAGTCTAATCCGGAGTAAGTATATTATGATGCTCGAACAGAGATTTATCCGGGATCGAAAGAGTTTAACGGATTTTTGCTAGACCCTGAAACCCCGTATGTAAACTGTTTGAATGCCAAATAAAGCCATGTT